>NC_052158.1:48313906-48598690 GCF_902713615.1 Scyliorhinus canicula | reverse complement strand
CCGGAATCCATGTACCTATCCAATAGCCGCTTGAAAGTCCCTAATGTTTCCGACTCAACTACTTCCACAGGCAATGCATTCCATGCCCCCACTACTCTCAGGGTAAAAGAACCTACCTCTGACATCCCCCCTATATCTTCCACCATTCACCTTAAATTTATGTCCCTTGTAATGGTTTCTTCCACCCGGGGAAAAAGCTATCTACTCTATTCCCCTGATCGTTTTATAAACCACCATCAAGTCGCCCCTCATCCTTCTCCGTTCTAATGAGAAAAGGCCGAGCACCCTCAAACTTTCCTCGTAAGACCTACTCTCCATTCCAGGCAACATCGTAGTAATCTCCTTTGCACCTTTTCCAAAGCATCCACATCTTTCCTAAAATGAGGCGACCAGAATGCACACAGTACTCCAAATGTGGCCTTACCAAGGATTTATACAGCTGCATCATCACCTCACGGCTCTGAAATTCCAGTCCCTCTGCTAATGAACACAAGCACACCATCGGCCTTCTTCACCGATCCCCCAAACATGAGCAACGTTTCATCACATGGCAGGAGGGAAACAAGGGAATAGACAGGGAATAATTAGGAACAAACAGTATCGCTTCTCTTCCAATCTGGGTCCCTCACCCTTCCAATCTCTGACCCCCCCCTCCAATCCCTGACCCTCTTCAAATCCCACACCCCCCATGCACTCCCCCTTCCACTTCCAATCTCCCACTCTTCCAATCTGCCTCCTCACATTCCAATCTGCCTCCCCACATTCTAATCTCCCAACATTCCAATCTGCCTCCCCACATTCCCATCACCCTCCCCGCATTCCAATCTCCCACCCCGCATTCCAATCTGCCTCCCCGCATTCCAATCCCCCTCCCCACATTCATTCTCCCTCCCCACATTCCAATCTCCCTCCCCACGTTCCAATCTGCCTCCCCACATTCCCATCACCCTCCCCGCATTTCCAATCTCCCCCCCCACATTCCAATCTGCCTCCCCGCATTCCAATCCCCCTCCCCACATTCCATTCTCCCTCCCCACATTCCAATCTCCCTCCCCACATTCCAATCTGCCTCCCCACATTCCAATCTGCCTCCCCACATTCCAATGTCCCTTGCCACATTCCAATCTCCTCCCCACATTCCAGTCTCCCTCCCCACAATCCAAACTCCCCTCCCCACATTCCACTCTGCCTCCACACATTCAAATCGCCCTCCCAACATTCTAATATTCCTCTCCACATTCCAATCTCCCTCCCCAAATTTCAAACGCCCTCCCACATCCAATCTCCCTCCCCACATTCCAATCTCCCTCCCCATATTCCAGTCTCCCTCCCCACATTCCAATCTCTCCTCCCCACATTCCAATCCCCCTCCCCACATTCCAATCCCCCTCCCCACAATCCAATCCCTCTCCCCACATTCCAATCTCCTCCCCACATTCCAATCTCTCTCCGCCAGTCCACTCTCACACCCCACATTCCACTCCCCTCCCCACATTCCAATCCCCCTCACCACATTCCAATCTCTCTCCCCACATTCCAATCTCCCACCCCACATTCCAATCTCACTCCCCACATTCCGATCTCCCTCCCCACATTCCAATCTCCCTCCCCACATTCCAATCGCCGTCGCCAACTTCAAATCTCCCTCCCCACATTCCAATCTCACTCCCCACATTCCGATCTCCCTCCCCACATTCCAATCTCCCTCCCCACATTCCAATCGCCGTCGCCAACTTCAGATCTCTCTCCCCACATTCGAATCTCCCTCCCTACATTCCAATCTCACTCCCCACATTCCAAATTCCCTCCCGACATTCCAATCTCCCTCCCCACATTTCAATCTGCCTCCCCACATTCCAATCTGCCTCCCCACATTCTGATCTCCCTTGCCACATTCCAATCTGCCTCCCCACATTCCAGTCTCCCTCCCCACATTTCAAACTCCCCTCCACACATTCCACTATGCCTCCACACATTCAAATCCCCCTCCCCACATTCTAATCTTCCTCCCCACATTGCAATCCACCTCCCCAAATTTCAATCGCCCTCCCCACATTCCAATCTCCCTTCACACATTCCAATCTCCCTCCCCATTTCCAGTCTCTCTCCCCACATTCCAATCTCCCTCCCCACATTCCAATCCCCCTCCCCACATTCCAATCCCCCTCCCCACATTCCAATCTCCCTCCCCACATTCCAATCTCTCTCCGCACATTCCACTCTCCCTCCCCACATTCCACTCTCCCTCCCCACATTCCAATCTCCCCCCCACATTCCAATCTCTCTCCCCACATTCCAATCTCCCTTTCCACATTCCAATCCCCCTCACCACAGTCCAATCTCTCTCCACACATTCCAATCTCCCTCCCCACATTCCAATCTCACTCCCCCATTCCGATCTCCCTCCCCACATTCCAATCTCCCTCCCCATTCCAATCGCCCTCGCCACATTCCAATCTCCCCCCCACATTCCAATCTCCCTCCCCACATTCCAATCTCCCTCCCCACATTCCAATCTCCCTCTTTTCCAATCTCCCTCCCCACATTCCAATCTCCCTCCCCACATTCCAAACTTCCTCCCCACATTCCAATCTCCCCCGCCACATTACTATGTCCACTCCCCACATTCCAATCTCCCTCCCCACATTCAATCTCCCTCCCACATTCCAATCTCACTCCCCACATTCCAATCTCCCTCCCCATATTCCAATCTCCCTCTCCACAGTCCAATCTCCCTCCCCCTTCCAATCTCCCTCCCTACATTCCAATCTCCCTCTCTTCCAATCTCTTTCCCCACATTCCAATCTCCCTCCCCACATTCCAATCTGCCTCCTCACATTCCAATCTCCCTCCCCACATTTCAATCTCCCTCCCCACATTCCAATCTGCCTCCCCACATTCCAATCTCCCTTGCCACATTCCAATCTGCCTCCCCACATTCCAGTCTCCATCCCTACATTCCAAACTCCACTCCCCACATTCCACTCTCCCTCCACACATTCAAATCCCCCTCCCCACATTCCAATCTTCCTCCCCACATTCCAATCCCCGTCCCCAAATTTCAATCCCCCTCCCCACATTCCAATCTCCCTCCCCACATTCCAATATCCCTCCCCATATTCCAATCTCTCTCCCCTCATTCCAATCTCCCTCCCCACATTCCAATCCCCCTCCTCACATTCCAATCCCCCTCCCCACATTCCAATCCCTCTCCCCACATTCCATTCTACCTCCCCACATTGCACTCTCCCTCCCCACATTCCAATCTCCGTCCCCACATTCCAATCTCCCTCCCCACATTCCAATTGCCCTCCCCACATTCCAATCTCCCTCCCCCACATTCCAATCTCCCTCCCACATTCCAATCCCCCTCCCCACATTCCAATCTCCCTCCCCACATTCCAATGTCCCCTCCCCACATTCTAATCTCCCCACATTCCAATCTCCCTCCCCACATTCCAATCTCCCTCCCCACATTCTAAACTCCCTCCCCACTTTCCAATCTCCTCCCCACCTTCCAATCTCCCTCCCAACATTCCAATCTCCCTCCCCACATTCCAATCTCTCTCCGCACATTCCACTCCCCCCCCACATTCCAACCCCCCTCCCCACATTCCAATCTCCCTCCCCACATTCTAAACTCCCTCCCCACTTCCAATCTCTCTCGCCACATCCTTATGTCCACTCCCCACATTCCAATCTCCCCCCCATTCAAATCTCCCTCCCCATTCCACTCACTCCCGAATTCCAATCTCCCTCTCCACATTCCAATCTCCCTGCCCACATTCCAAACTCCCTCCCCCATTCCAATCTCCCTCCCCACATTCCAAACTCCCTCCCCACATTCCAATCTCCCTCCCCACATTCCAAACTCAACTCCCCATATTACAATCTCCCTTCCCACATTCCAATCTTCCTTCCCACATTCCAATCTCCCTCCCCACATTCCAATCTCCTTCCCCACATTCCAAACTCCCTCCCCACATTCCAATCTCCCTCCCCACATTCCAAACTCAACTCCCCATATTCCAATCTCCCTTCCACATTCCAATCTCCCTCCCCACATTCCAATCTCCTTCCCCACATTCCAATCTCCCTCCCCACCTTCCAATCTCCCTCCCAACATTCCAATCTCCCTCCCCACATTCCAATCTCTCTCCGCACATTCCAATCTCCCTCACCACATTCCAATCCCCCTCCCCACATTCCGATCTCCTCCCCACGTTCCAGTCTCCCTCTCTTCCAATCTCCCGTCCCACATTTCAATCTCCCTCCCCACTTCCAATCTCCCTCCCCACATTCCAATCTCCTCCCCACATTACAATCTCCTCCCCACATTACAATCTCCCTCCCCACATTCCAAACTCCCTCCCACATTCTAATCTCCCTCCCCACATTCCAATCTGCCTCCCCACTTCCAATCTGCCTCCGCACATTCCAATCTGCCTCCCCACATTCCAATCTCCCTCCCCACATTCCAAACTCCCCTCCCCACATTCCAATCTCCCTGCCAGCATTCCAATCTCCCTCCCCACTGTCCAATCCCTCTCCCACATTCCAATCCCCCTCCCCACATTCCAATCCCCCACCCCACATTCCAATCTTCCTCCCCATATTCCAATCTCCCTCCCCACATTCCAATCTCCCTCCCCACATTCTAATCTCCCTCCCCACATTCCAGTCTCCCTCCCTACATTCCAATCTCCCTCTCTTCCAATCGCCTTCCCCACATTCCAATCTCCCTCCCCACATTCCAATCTCCCTCCCCACATTCCATTCTCCCTCCCCACATTCCAATCTCCCTTCCCACATTCCAGTCGCCCTCCCCACATTCCAATCGCCCTCCCCATATTCCAATCTCCCTCTTTCTAGCCTCCACCCCCCCTTCCCCCCCCCCCCCCGCCGTTTTCTGCCTCACAAACACTTCCCATGAAAACACCTCGGGCGCGATTCTCCGGACTCACGACGGTTCGGAGAATAGCGGGCGTCGGAAATTTTTACGGCGACGCTGTTCCGACGCCCTCCCGCTATTCTCCGAACCCTGCAAAATGTCGGAGTCGCCATTCCCGACAAACGCCTCCTTCCCGCCCCTGACACGACCAGAATCGCCACTGATAGACCCCCCCCGCTATCCACCGGCCCGGATGGGCCGAAGTCCAGACGTCATGGCGCCCTGTTTGCACGTCGTGAAACACACCTGCTTTTTAAATTCGTCAACCAGTCGGCCTGGCTGACGACAGCTTGGAGGAGGTCAGGGCACCACTCTGCGCACCGCTCAGCGCACCGCTCAGCGCACCGCTCAGCGCACCGCTCGAGTCTGGCCACAACGGGGAAGGCATCCCTAGAGAACGGCAGGGGGTCCAGAGCGGGGGGAGTGGGGGCGACGGGGGAGGCAGTGGGGGCGACGGGGGAGGCAGTGGGGGAGACGGGGGAGGCAGTGGGGGAGACGGAGGGGGCAGTGGGGGGCGACGGGGGAGGCAGTGGGGGGCGACGGGGGAGGCAGTGGGGGAGACGGGTGAGGCAGTGGGGGAGACGGGGGAGGCAGTGGGGGAGACGGGGGAGGCAGTGGGGGAGACGGGGGAGGCAGTGGGGGAGACGGGGGAGGCAGTGGGGGAGACGGGTGAGGCAGTGGGGGAGACGGGGGAGGCAGTGGGGGAGACGGGGGAGGCAGTGGGGGGCGACGGGGGAGGCAGTGGGGGGCGACGGGGGAGGCAGTGGGGGCGACGGGGGAGGCAGTGAGGGGCGACGGGGGAGGCAGTTGGGGGCGACGGGGGAGGCAGTGGGGGGCGACGGAGGGGGGGGGGATTAGGTAGAGAGTGAGCCGTCCAACCCCGTAACAAAATGTCTGCCAGCATGCCATGGTGTGCCGGTCACGAGAACACGGCCGCTGGTTCCCCTGTGGCTTCCGGACACAGGCCACTGACGCACCCGTGAGGAGGCCATAGTTTACTGGCCGTTGGATGCAGAAAGTGACCAGGGGTTAGGCTGACCGCGTGTCAGCAGCGCGACCAGACCACCGGGACACACTGGTATCCCATGGCTGGCAGCTGCCGAGGTGTCGACTAACCTCTGTCTAACATGTCCCGTTTCTCTGCCCCCCCACCACCCTTCTGTAGGTTAGCACGATGTATGGGAACAGAACAGCTATGTTCTGCGCAGTGGTTGGGGCCGCTCTACTGGATTTGGAGATGCAGCAGCATCCACAGCCACAACCCGCAGTGGCTGCAGGGCCAGATGCAGCAGCAGAGGGAAGGGCCGAGGAGTTGCCAGTCGTCGAGCAGCATGGGGGGGAGGAGGAGGAGGAAGAGGAAGAGGAGAGAGTGAGGGTGCAGCCACGGCACCAGAGGCGACGACCAAAGCCGAGGGTGTACCGTGTCCGGGTCTCTTTCCTACAATGACGGACATCACCTGCAGGAGAAGACTCCGGCTGAGTAGGCAGACGGTGATACATATCTGCCAACTCCTGTCGCACCTCGCCCCACGTGAATGGGGGGAGGACACCGCGATCCCGGTTTGCCATCAAGGTGACGGTCGATCTGAACTTCTATGCGACCGGCTCCTTCCAGTCTCCGAGCGGGGACATCTCCGGGATCTCCCAGTCATCGGTGCACAGGTGCATCCGGGATGTGACCGACGCCCTCTATGCCATTGCGGACCGCTACATCACCTTTCCCGAGGACCAAGCAAGGTCAAGACTCACGAGCCCGTGGATTTGCAGTGTGGCCGGGATACCGAGGGTTCAGGGGTCAATCGGACTGTGTTCACGTCCCCATGCGCCCGCCTGCTGTGGACAAGGAAGTGTTCACAAACAGAAGGGGGACATACTCCATTACTGTCCAGGTGGTATGCGACCCCCCACATGAGGATCATGAATGTCTGTGCAAGGTCCCAGGGAGTGTGCATGACTCCTACATACTGGCGCATTCGTTCATCCCTGCGATGTTTGAGGGACGTCCCCCCCCCGGCTGAGGGGCTGGTTGCTAGGCGACAGGGGTTATCCGCTGAGGTCTTGGCTGACGACGCCTATACGGAGGCCTCAGACCAATGCGGAATCACGATACAACGAGGCCCATGCAGCAACCAGGGGTGTGGTGGAATGCTGCCTTGGCCTCCTGAAGATGAGATTCAGGTGCCTGGACTGCTCCGGAGGGGCCCTGCAGTACCAGGCCGACAGGGTCGCTCGCATTGTAGTGGTCTGCTGTGCGCTGCACAACATCGCGATGCAGAGGGGAGATGACCTGCTGCAGGAGGCGGAGGGAGAAGCTAGTGGTGCCAGCACAGAGGAGGAGGAGGAGGAGGAGGAGGAGGAGGAGGAGGAGGCGAGGGAGGAGGAGGAGGAGGTGGAGGAGACTGGCGGAGTGGCGGGCGCAGAACGCAGACACGACCCAGGTGCTGGTGATGTCCAGGAGGCGGCACGACGGACCCGGCAAGGACGGCGGGCACGCGACGCCCTGGTGGCAGCATGGTTCACGCATCGCATGTGACGTCCCCGATGAACACCAAACCACCACCTGCATCGCTAGTCATGCAGAGGGCCACCACACAACTGCCACCACCACAAACCCCCCCCCCCCTCAGTGTACCACTGCTCCACTTCGACATGACGCTTATCACTGGGTACAGACGGTTATGGCACAACATTGATGGCTGTGTCAGCGGGTGTGATCAGTGCCATGTGGAATGATGACAGCCCGCTCTGCGAAGAGCAGTGAGCTCAGAATCGTTAGAGAGAGTCTGACCCATGGCAATAGCTGAGCCATCCACCTTGGTGGCCGCTGAGTTCGTCACTGACACTCCATCACGTGCCCGCGTGGGCTAGCTGTGGGAGGGGGTAGGGGCAGGGACTGCACACCCGGCACCGAGGTTTCACCACCCGTCAACCCCAGCGACACTCGGTCACCATCACGATTCCTGTGCCTGTGGAACAATCACACGGTATTACTAAGTAAGGTGGAACAGTGCGTTTAATATTAACAATTATTTACAGGTGCCCTAGCCCCTACAACTAAACTGTGCCCTTCACCCGTGCCAACTTACTCAGTGTCTATCTTAGTTGCCTTACGGGCCCTACCACTACGTCTAAGTGACTCCCCAGATGATACAGCAGGAGTGGAGGAGGATTGCTGCGAATCGCCCCCCCTCGACTCGTTTCTCCTTGGCTAAGCGTTTCCTGGGGCGACCCAGCCTTGATGGGCCAGGCTGCTCTGCGGGCGTCTCGGGTGACATTGTGCCACCCTGCTCTGCCTGCTGCCCACCCGATGCACCAGGGATGGGACGGGGGGAGGCCGAGAATTCTGGGACGTCCCGTGATGGAGTTAATGGGACGGGCCCCGAAACCTCCTCCTCCCTCGGGGAGCCCGGTGGCCCCCGGGCCTCACTTTGGGACAGAGGTGCGAGCGGGGAGGTGCCCCGTCGCACCACCGACACCTGGCGCTGCCAGTCCTGGAGGCCTGCAACGGTATCCACCAGGATCCGAAGGTTTGCAGAGACGGAGTCCAGGGAGTTAGACATTCCCACCAGGGACTGTGCGACCTCAACCTGTGTGTGCACGACGCCATCCAGCACATGTGTCAGGCGGTTGATGGTCTCCGCGACCGACTGCTGGGACTGTGCTATCGACTGCTGGGACTGTGCTATGACTGCTGGGACTGTGCCATGGCGTGCTGAGACTCGGCCATGGCCCGCATGGCGCCGGCAATGTCGTTTTGGCTCTGGCACATTGCTGCCTGTGAGAGGGAACCCTGTCCAGGCCGAGGGATGACGCGTGCACATTAAACCCAACGTCTTGCATAACCTGACCCATTGCCTCCACCGTGGATGCCACCCGTGCGGTGTCGGACTGGGTCTCTGCCATGAGCGGCACCACTCCCTGCTCTTGGACGCGGTTCGACTCCTCTAACAGCGTCTGCAGAGCCAGGAAGGCAGCCCTCCTCCCGCCATTGTTTCCCTGGGTTTCCTGAGGCATCGGCTGTGCGGGTGGGTTGATAAACTCCAGGAACTCAGAAAACGTCTGGGAGCCAGCTGCATCCTGGGCCTGGTCTGGCCGCGAGTCCGGGCCCTCTGTTGCTCCGACCTCCACCTGCTGTACCTGCTCAGCTGTGATGTGCCAACCAGACTGTGCCCCAGGAGACTCATCACTAAATAGGCCCGCCGGGGTGTGTGTCTCTGGGATGATGGATGTGGTGGGAGAAAGCAGTGCCGCAAGCCCGACGCTCTCAATGTTTAGGGCCTCCTCCAGGGTGTGGGCTGCTCAGCGTCAGGAGGGTTGCCCCTGGTCATTTCTGGTGGGGTAGTGGACTTCGAACCCTCTGTGCGTCCTGGTCCGCAGATTGGGTTGGAGCGGATGGGGCTGCCCGCTGATCGGGCACCCTCTGTTGTGAGGCCCCGGGTGAGGTGGCGGCAGATTCCTGTGTCCGTCTGGAGGCAGACGGCCCTGGTCGTTCGGCATCACGTCCTAGGGAAGAGAATGAGACAGGTTATTCGATTTGCTCGGCAGGCTGCTGGACTGTCCCAGTGGGCAGGGTGTGTGAAGGGACAGAGTATGGGGGAGGTGTCCCAGTGGGCAGGGTGTGTGAAGGGACAGAGGATGGGGGAGGTGTCCCAGTGGGCAGGGTGTGTGAAGGGACAGAGGATGGGGGAGGTGTCCCAGTGGGCAGGGTGTGTGAAGGGACAGAGGATAGAACATAGAACATAGAACAGTACAGCACAGAACAGGCCCTTCGGCCCTCAATGTTGTGCCGAGCCATGATCACCCTACTCAAACCCACGTATCAACCCTATACCCGTAACCCAACAACCCCCCCTTAACCTTACTTTATTAGGACACTACGGGCAATTTAGCATGGCCAATCCACCTAACCCGCACATCTTTGGAATGTGGGAGGAAACCGGAGCACCCGGAGGAAACCCACGCACACAGGGGGAGGACGTGCAGACTCCACACAGACAGTGACCCAGCCGGGAATCGAACCTGGGACCCTGGAGCTGATGGGGGAGGTGTCCCAGTGGGCAGTGGTGTGAAGGGACAGAGGATGGGGAGGTGTCCCAGTGGGCAGGGTGTATGAAGGGACAGAGGATGGGGGAGGGTGAGTGTTTGTCAGGGAGGGTTGTCTCACTTGCTGCAGTTCCGCCAACCTCGCATAGCGCGGTATCGCGGCTGGCAGACCCCCAACAAGGTCCAGGACCCTCTGTTCAAAGGTGCTGAGGGGGTGCAGGTTGGGCGAACCGCCTCCAGTCTTGTGCCGCTCCTGGTGGTTGTGAGCGGCCTTGGCCTGTTGGGGGAGGGAACATAGGTAGATCATTACAAACGGAAGGTATCAGCAGTCCGTTCAGATACTGGCACAGTTGGGGGGGGTCAAGTTGTCATAAGACGATTGCATCTCTCCTCGGGGCCAGAGCGCTGGGTCTGCGACAACTTTGTGAACCATCCTCAAATAACTCTGCCCCAATCCCCTCTCCCCCCCCCCCCCCCCCTCCCGTGCCGGGGGGAGGGGGGGGGGGTGCTTAAGTTAAGGGGGAGGGATGGTTGTGACTAGGGGCACCCTAATGGCACTTACCCTGGCAGACCTGGTGAGGTCGTGTAGCTTCTTCCTACATTGCTCAGCTGAGCGAGGGGTCTGCCCCACAGCACTGACGGCAGCAGCCACGTCACGCCAGGCCTGGCGTACCGCGCTGGCAGGTTGGCGATGCCCTCTCCGCTGGGCGGATGATGCCCCTCCTCTGCTCCACGGCACCGAGCAGCGCCTCAACGTCAGCATCAACAAAGCGAGGAGCAGCTCTCCTCGGCTACGACATCCTGCCCGACAGATTCTGTGGTCGCCCGCGCCTTTTTACGGCGTCGGGCGGCGTCACGTGGGCGTGATCGTGTCGTCGCCGCGTTCTGTCGTCATCATGCACGTAATTGACGCGGCCGCGCTACTAGCCCATTTCCAGGAAGTGAATCCGTCGGGAAATGAAGCCTTCGCGACCGTCGTAAAACGCTCCCCATTTTTATGACGGTTTTACGATTTTCCGCGGGTGCGGAGAATTTTGCCCCTCCTGCTTCGGCATCTCCAGTCAGCCGGGAGTTGTCTGTGGGAATAAGGGAGGCGGAACTGAGGAAACACCATGTGCTAAATACCCACTGCTGGGGTGGTTCCTTTGGAGGGGCAGTAAGATTCCGATGTTTGACCTTTTCATGTGCATTCATGAGATTCAAAATTGTTTCCCGACATCGCTGCACAGGACACTCGAGGCGCCTTTAAACCGCTGTGAAATTCAGAGAATAAGATTCCAAACTAACTTCCTGCCTTTGGGAAACTGACGGCTGGATTCTCTGAGACAAAGTGTTGATGTCGACGCAGGATTCATGCCGCTGGATTCTTCAAAATGGGACGATGTCCCCACGCCGGCATAAAAACGCTGTTGTTTCACACCAGACTTTCATGAAAAAAATATGAGCCATTCACTTACCTTCAGAGGGTTGGCAAGGACCCAGAGTGATTCTCGAGCTTTAGCTATGGATACGGGCCCCCGCACTACCGGTTCCGAGTCCGCGCATGCACACGGCGGCGGCCTCAAGCGGCTGCGCAGAGCGCATTGATGGACTCGGAGCACGGACCAGGACCAACAAACAAGATCCCACCGATCTGCCCTGCGGCGCTTCATCTGACCCTCCCGATTGCTGCCCCGGCCGCCCATAAGGCCTCCCCCGGTGCTTGATCCCCCCGCTCCACACCAGGGCGGCCGTGGACTGAGTCTACAGCCACCACAGGAGAGTCCCTGCTGGCCAATCGTGGTCAGAACCACGCCATTGGGAGCTTGGCCAGTCGGGACAGGAATATCGCTGGGAGGGCCTCTGGCAATGGCCCCCCAGCCGCGCGTCCTGATTTGCAGGAGAGCGATTCGCCCGGGACCGGTGAATCATGGGAGCGGTGCCAGGCACGATTCAGGTGTAAAGGTTGATTCTCCCGACCCCGCGCCAAATGCGATTTCAGCGCGGGGCTGCGGAGAATCCATTCCTTGGACTTTCGCAGCACCAAAACTGATGCCGCACCTGGACCGATTTGGCTACGTTAAGGGGCTGGCACCGGCTTCACGTGGAACACAATCGATTCTCATGAGAAACGGTGAAGGATTCACCGGGTTCGTGATTGACACTCAGGAGGCTGACAAGCTGCAGCCGTATAAACTCATTTCACTCCCCACACACACCATCTCAGCCAACAAGATGGCAGCAAGAACAGCAGCACCACGGTTCAGTGACTCCGAGCTTGAGACCCTCGTGGACGCAGTGGAGGAGGCTGCCATACCCCAGCCTGGAACGGAGGCTGCCAGTCTTTGCCGTTCGCCATGCCTGGGGGCAACTGGGAGAAGGGTTCAGTGCCATCACCAACACAGGCCAGCAGTGCCGGACGAAACTGCGCGACCTCCTCAGGGCGGCCAGGGTCAGTAGGCAGCACTGTGCCCCTCGCACTAATCCCGTCGCTCACACTCGTTGCCACACCTTGCCCAACCCGGAGGCGGCCACATGGTGACACCCATATCCGCCGCCATAGCCGGGTGCCCTGGCCACTGAGGCCACCAACTACCCGTCCCCTGGGCTGCATGCGTCGATCTGTCTAACCCTGTTTTTTCTGTTCCCTCACCCCCGAACAAAGGACGGCTGCCCATAATCACCGGGAACGGAAGAGAACAGGAGGGGGACCTCTGGACCTGCGACCGATGACCCCCCTGCCGCCCCCCCCCCCCCCCCCCCACCATGTGCCGAGCAGTGATAACGACAGCAGCATGGACAGCAGCCCTCAACACAAGATGCAGGACACCCTGGAGCTTGAGTCGGAGGGTGACAAAGGTTTCCCATCACAGCTGTCTCCAATACTCTCCAACATCCCAGAGACACTCACCTCATTTAAGCACTTTAATGAATCGGCTCGTGGGACACCCCATGGTGCGCACCACACAGCTACTCCGGAATATCAGGCAGAGGTAACAACTCCCGAGGGGGTGGACTGTCAGAGGGTGGGCCGACTCCAGGGACTAGCTGCCGTCCAAATGGCTTTCTGGCTTCTGGAATGGACAGTCCATCTACAGTGGAGATGCAGCCACAGAGCCAGGGACTATATGAGGGGTTGTCGGCGACCATCCAGCACCTGCAGGTGCAGGTGAAGAATCCGACCATCTGCAGGAGCTGGAGCCAACCATGCGTCCACCTCGAACAACACCACACGTCCACGGTGGAGGCATTTGGGGGGGTGACAGTTGCAGCAATGGATCATCATGTCTAAGGCCTGGGGCATTCTGAGGCCCAGGGCAGGTTTGCCACCTCACAGGCATCCATGTGCCAGAGCCATCTAGAAATTGCAGCAACTCTCCTGATTGTGGCCCAGACACAGCAGGCCATGGCCGGGAACATCAGTGTCATTGCCCAGGCGCTGGCTGAAGTGGCACAGGCACAGAGGGAGGTGCCCACTTCCAGAGGGAGATGGCGCATTCACAGCATGATGTGGTGCAGTCCCAGAAGGTGAAGGTTCACTCCCTGTGCTCTATGGCTGCGAGCATGCAGACCCTGTTCAAGACCAAGTGGGCCTCCACGACTGGCAGTGCCAGGTGATGGGGGTACCTCCACTCCTACTGTCTGAGGATCCACGTAGACGTAGCATTAGAGACCATAAGTGCATCCCCCAGCGCTGCAGCGACTAGCAGGAAGGCCACCATTTCATAGATTTTAATTTCATAGATTTTACAGTGCAGAAGGAGGCCATTCAGCCCATCGAGTCTGCACCAGCTCTTGGAAAGAGCGCCCTACCCAAGGTCAACTCCTCCACCCCATAACCCCATAATCCAGTAACCCTACCCAACACTAAGGGCAATTTTGGACACTAAGGGCAATTTATCATGGCCAATCCACCTAACCTGCACATCTTTGGACTGTGGGAGGAAACCGGAGCACCCGGAGGAAACCCACGTGCACATGGGGAGGATGTGCAGACTCCACACAGACAGTGACCCAAGCCAGAATCGAACTTGGGACCCTGGAGCTGTGAAGCGATTGTGCTATCCACAATGCTACCGTGCTGCCCCATTGTTGGTTGTATTCCAATATCCATTGTCTGCAGGGGGTGAAAGGCAGATATGTTACAATGGTGCATATCCCCGTGCCCAAACACTTCCACTGAGATACACGGTACCCCTGGAGGGCTGTGGACCCTGCCGCTGCGTGTCCCCCTGCCCATCCCACGCATGGTGCTGCCAGTGCCCGGCACCGTGGGGACTCTGTCTCTGTCACCTGTTCCTGCTGCCAGGGGTAGTGTCGGCTGTCATTTCCATTGCCAGCGGTAGGCTCTGCAGTGGCTGTGCCTCTCCGTGTCCTCCATCCTCTCTCTCTCTCACATTCCACAACGCCAGTTTCAAGATTTTTAAAATCACTATCTTGGCGTTTGGAATTTGTCCCACTGGTGGCAGAGAATCAGGGAGACCACAGAGAATGCTGGGTCGAGCCCGCTGATGATATGCCAATGGTGTTTACTGTACGTGCGTTCTGGTACACCGCTGTCGAGCTGGCGGAGAAATGGGATTTGGCGTGAAACCGATTCTTCGCCCAGATTTCAGTGTCGGCCGACGGAGAATCCCGTCCTACATATTCCAACTAACTCAGAATTCCCCACTCCCTGCGTCCCCCCCCCCCCCCCCCCCCGCCCCCACCCTGGTCCTGATGGGATCCCGCCATCTGTCTCATCTCATTGGCTGTTTGTGGGAGTTTACTGTGAGTTGATTGGCTGCAGTGGTTCCTATAATACACTGGTGGATTTTCAGGTCTAAGGAACTGTTCGGATCCTTCAGCTGATGGGAAAGCTCTACATAAATATCAAATCTTTCTTCTCTCTGTCTCTGGTATCAGTTAGTGTGTATGGAGGTGTCCGCTGTGAGGGGACCCCTCCCCCCTCCCCCAAGCAGCCCCACAGGATAGAGAGTGAGTCTGTACAGGGTAGGGAGTGGGAGGGAAGGAGTGAGTCTGTACAGGGGAGTGAGTGGGAGGGAGAAAGTGAGTCTGTACACGGTAGGGAGTGGGTGGGAGTGAGTCTGTACAGGGTAGGGAGTGGAAGGGAGGGAGGGGGTCTGTACAGAGTAGGGAGGGGGAGGGAGTCTTTCCAGGGTAGGGAGTGGAAGGGAGGGAGGGTCTGTACAGGGTAGGGAGTGGGAGGGAGGGAGTGAGTCTGTATAGGGTAGGGAGTGGGAAGGAATGAATCTGTACAGGGTAGGGAGTGGGAAGGAGTGAGTCAGTACAGGGTAGGGAGTGGGAGGGAGTGATTCTGTACGGGGTAGGGAGTGGGAGGGAGGGAGTCTGTGCAGGGTAGGGAGTGGGAGGGAGGGAGTGAGTCAGTACAGAGTAGGGAGTGGGAGGGAGGAAGGGAGTATGTACAGGGTAGGGAGTGGGAAGGAGTGAGTCAGTACAGGGTAGGGAGCGGGAGAGAGTGATTCTGTTCGGGGTAGGGAGTGGGAGGGAGGGAGTCTGTGCAGTGTAGGGAGTGGGAGGGAGGGAGTGAGTCTATACAGGGTAGGGTGTGAGAGGGAGTGAGTCTATACAGGTAGGGAGTGGGAGGGATGGAGTGAGTCTGTACAGGGTAGGGAGTGGGAGGGAGGGGGTGAGTCTGTACAGGGTAGGGAGTGGGAGGGAGTCTGTACAGGGTAGGGAGTGGGAGGGATGGAGTCAGTCTGTACAGGGTAGAGAGTGGGAGGCAGGGTAGAGAGTGGGAGGGAGGGTAGTGAGTGGGAGGGAGGGGGTGAGTCTGTACAGGGTAGGGAGTGGGGAGTAGGCAGTGGGGGGTAGGGTGGGAGGTAGGTAGGGAACTCTGCGATTTTATTGAATACCGAAGATATTACTTTGCTGTGAGGTCCCGGGTCAGTCCCAGAGACACCGACAGACTCTGCTTCATGGTTTCTCGTTGTTCTCCGTCCATCTGCGGAACCAGTATTTAATTTATTCTTCATATTTTGTTTAATTTCAGAGGACGGCAGCGCCAGGACTGGAACAATTCATGATGAAAGCTTCCTGACTGGAAGGAATGATGTGAAAGATGCTGAGGAAATGGCGGGGAGAGGGGCTGGGGAGCGGCTGCGGGAGTCCGGTCCGGGAGGAGTGGGTTTGGGTTTGGTGGGTGTGGGGCGGGGGAGGCGGAGCCGTGGGGGTGGTAGGGGCGGGGGGCGGCGCCATGGTGGTAAGGGGTGGTGGTGAGTAGGTTGGAGAGCAGGAAATCGGTATGGGAAAGCTATTGATGGATTCTCTCCAGCCCGAGCTCTCCACATTCTCACTGAATGAAAGCTTCATTCCTGGGAAACAGCCTCTGTTTGATCGCTTCACTCCCCTAACCCCTGGCCCTGTATTACTGCTGTCTGAATAATGTGGTGTCATCAGAAATAAAACTTACTGCATTGATCACGGCTTCATATCTCTGTCTTGTTTCTCTTAAGGATCAGGGTGTCTGTAAACAAGGTGGCCGGGGTGGAATGAGGCTGGGAACAAATGTGGGATTCCAGGAAATGGGAACGTGCGGTCAGTGGAGGGAAACACTGAAAGTTCAGAATAACCGATCAGGAATGGACTGAGATAAGACTGGAGTCCCACAGTGTCAGCACTCTGACCATTCACAGTTCAAAATATCCCACAGATACCGGGGTGTGGAGAAGGAGCTGAGCGTCTGGAGGAGGTTTCAAATTCCGGGGAAACCGGTTCAGGAGCTGGGAGTTGATTCAGGAGAAGGGGAAAGGATTCAGAGGTTCAGCAGGTGGACAAGGATTCTGGGGCAGAGCAATGATTTCAGAGGCATGAAGTGGTTCGGGGGCTGAGAATGTGGTTCCTGGGGTGGAGCAGGGGGTTCAGACAGTGGGGAAGGGTTCAGTGGGTGGGGAGGTTTTTAGTTGGTGAGAAGAGTTAATGCATGTATGGAAAAACTCTACTGGGTGGAGAGATGTTTCGGGAAGGGGTTGGGACATGAAGGGAGGATTCTGACAGTTTGTCAGCAAGGGAAGGGGTTTTGAGGAGGTCACAGAGGAGTTTACAAGAATTCCAAAATGGTTAGAAGGTGCAGAGAGTAGACGAATTGAGGGAAGGGAAGTTTCAGTGACTAGATAAGCGAATCATGGAAAGGGGAAGATTTCGGTGTATCCAAAGAAATCTTTCCCTTTCCATGATTCTCTTCCCTAGTCGGGTTCAGTGGGAGGGGATTGGGGTCGGGAAGAGTTTCAGTGAATTCCATTCTGTACACAGGCTTGAAACTGAACCCTTTAAAAACTGAATTGAACACGACAGAAACATTATTGTCAGCCGTGGCTTGGTTTGCACTTTTGTCACAATGTCAGAAGGTTGGGGTTGAAATCTCACTCCAGAGACTTGAAAGCTGAGGCTGACACTCCCGTGCAGCATTGAGGGAGTGCTGCCTGTCAGATGAGTTAAACCAAGGCTCCGACTGCCCTCTCAAAATGTAAAAGATTCCATGACACTATGTTGGGAAAGAGCAGGGGAGATATCCCTGATGTCCTTGACCATGTGGGACATCAGCGATAACTCCCATCCTCTTATACAACGTAGTGTTCCTCAGGGTCACCATCACCAACAGTCTGTCCTGGGCCACTCACATTGATGCAACAGTCAAGAAAGCCCAAAAATGTCTCTACTTCCTCCGGAAGCTACAGAAATTTGGCATGACTGCATCGACTCTCACAAACTTCGACAGATGTGCCAGAGAGAGCATCCTATCCGGCTGCATCACAGCCTGACATGGCAACTGCTCGGTCCAAGATAGCAAGAAACTGCAGAGTGTGGTGAACTGAGCCAAACGCATCACACATGCTTGCCACTCCCACAGTGACTCTGGATACACCTCCCGCTGCCTCAGAAGACTCCCCCTCGGACTGATCTGCTCCCTGTAAGAACGCTATTCACAATGCCCTATGCTGCTCTTTCTCATGTATTTATTTTGTTTGGCCCCTTGTTCCGCACTGTAACCAATCACTGTCGATGTACCTTTTGTTAATGTACTCTGTCGATTCTGTTTTATTGTCTCCAATGTACATACTGTGTACATTCCCTTGGCCAAAGAAAAGTAGTTTTCACTGTGTATTTTGCTACATGTGACAATATCAGTTCCAAAAAGGGAATGGGTTCTATACCTGCAAGTAAGGCAGGAAGGAGATTGCTTTGTTCCCGGGCTGCTGTCCCCAGCGCTACGGGATAATATTCTGCCTGAGGAGGAGCGGGGGGAGGGCAGGGTGTTGGATAATTATGGGGAGTTGATAGAGAGAGCGCTTCGGCGGAAGTAGTCGCAGGTGGGAGGTCGAGCTGGGGAGGGGGGTTTGCAGCTGGGATATGGTATTGTGAAGGGTGAATTCATCCTCGTTGTGTGTGAGACTGAGGGCGCGATTCAATGAAAGGCGGAAACTGCCATTATCATCTCGGCGCTCGACCCGGCAAGACCATCACCACAATACAACGTTAATCGGTCCACTCAAGGCGGCCCCACGGGCTTCATGCCGCAAATCAAGGCTCTCAAGCTGATTTGCTGGGACTACGCTCGCCAGCTTCCCGCGAGCAAGGTAGAGAAGCTGCTCTTGCACAGCCAACGCAACTAAGCTCGCAGACATGGCACCAAGAGTACGGCCCCATGGTTCGGGTTGCAGACCTGTGGAGGTTCCTTGAGATGGTCAAGGCCAGGAGGGATGTCCTGTTCGCCTGGGGATCCCGGAGAGTCAGTCACAGGGCAGCCAGTGCTGCCTGGAAGGAAGTGACAGCGGCCGTCAGCTTGGGCCGTGTCACTCGGAGGGCCAGTACCCAGTGCCGCAAAAAGGTCAACGACCTACACCGGGCTGCACGGGTGCGTTGTCACCGCCCCCCGCCCCCCACACCCTACCCCTCTGGGCATGGTGCACCACTTGAGCGGTCGACGCATCGGAGCCGCATTTTGAGCAGTGATACACAGCTCAATGACAGCCCACATGGTCCTTGTTGTAACAGGATTCCACATCGGTCCCCCGCCTCTGTACTGGTGTCATTAGCCAGGTCCGAAGCCAATATCCCTTATGCCCCAAGAACCAGCCTGGGGTGGTCCGCGAAGAGGGAAGAAATGTCTGACTGCCCCAGGATGTAGATGTCGTGCACACTCCCTGGGAAGTGCGCACACGTACATGATCCTAGGGAGGTTTTCACACATGAGCTGGATGTTCAGGGTGTGGAGCTCCTTTCTGTTGATGGAGGGCACTACCAGTTGGCCCGGTGAGCGGAAGGCAACATGCGTGCAGTCTATCAGCCATGGATCTGGTCCATCCAGGCAATGGCGGAGAATCCTGCTGCCCTGGCATCTTGATGAGCTTGGTCCGTGTCAAAGTTTATATAATTTTCTGCCCAGGCAAACAGGGCCTCTGTGATCTGGCAGATGCACCTGTGGGCTGCAGCCTGAGAGATGCCACACGGTCCACGTTTCAGCCCTGGAATGATCCTGAGGTGGAGAAGTTCAGGGTTATGGTGACCTTGATGGCCACAAGAAGCAGGTTTCCACCTTCTCCACGTGGTGCCAAGCCTGTGAGGGAATGGCACAGGTTCCACAATGTCTACTTGTTGAGGAGGAGCCTCCTGCGACACGTGCTGTCCATCATTTGCTCGAAAGACCAGCGACGCCTGTGTACCCTGGGCTATCGAGGGCCTCCCCCTCTGGGCCTCACCCTCTCCTGATCGGCGGCTGGACCTCAGCCCCAGCCAAGGGTGCCACACACCCCACATCTCACTAAGCACTG
Source organism: Scyliorhinus canicula (assembly GCF_902713615.1). Classification (NCBI taxonomy): domain Eukaryota; kingdom Metazoa; phylum Chordata; class Chondrichthyes; order Carcharhiniformes; family Scyliorhinidae; genus Scyliorhinus; species Scyliorhinus canicula. Next base: position 48,578,926 of record NC_052158.1, on the reverse strand, counting down.
GGGCGGCAAGCCCAGCGGCCCCCCGGGTTTATGCCTGTGAGCTAAGGTGCCTAATGATGCCCCCTAATTCCATACTCACTGGGAGTAACATCACTCCAAGATGCTGGGACTGTGTTTACACTGTCAGATGGTCATTGTCGAGGGCAGGGTGTGATGATAACCAGCAAAGCTGAGCACTGATGCTCCTAAATCTATGCCATTGTCTGACCCCTGCCTGTCTGCTGAGTGCTCACTCACACCCATCACCTGCACGTGGTGTGCCTGGTGGGGGGTTCCTGGAGAGATGGGCCAAGGGTTCAGAGGTCGGCCCGCATTGCGGAAGAAAGTGACAGAGGTGCTATACTGGCGGAGGTATTTAATGTGACACAAGTTACCAACAGTGCCCAATTCACCCAATGGTGCTGCCCCATTGCCCACACAACCTCCTCCTCCCCTCACCCCTCTCTATCCATGCCCCCTCCCCTTCCCCCTCCCCCAGAGGCTCAGTGATCTTTAATGTTCTTAGTCTTCCCTGCTCCACAGCTACATCTAGATACGTACCCGGGATTCACATCGGAGGTGGGGTCCGAGAGTGACATTAGGGACGGGAGAATGGCGGATTTTGATGGAGAGCTGGTGGACAAGGAGGGCACTCCTGTGGAAGGATCAGAGCAAGTGGGAGGAAGAGTTGAGGGTGGAGTTGGGATCTGGGGTGTGGAGTGAAGCCCTGAGAAGGGTGAGTGTTTCCACAGGATTCACCTGAGGAAGGAGCAGTGCTCCGAAAGCTTGTGATTTGAAACAAACCTGTTGGGCTTTAACCTGGTGTTGTAAGACGTCTTACTGAGCTCACCTCATTCCAACACCGGCATCTCCACATCAAAGGCAAGGTTAAAGCATCTCACCTCTTGAAGTCCACCTTCATACCCTCCACCAATTGCACCAAGTTCAACTTATGCAGCTGGGCCCAACTCCACACCACCAGTATCCTGTCATAGCGGAAACTCTCCCCCACCACCCGGAACAGCAACTCCACCAACCTCCTCTCGTGCCCACTGGCATTATTCAGAGACACCATGTTTTTCCCCATATTAAATTTATATCCTGAGAAACAGCCAAAACCCCCTATGATTCCTTTCAAAACTTTCTACCAGATTGGAAATGTACAACAGAAGGTTGTCCGCACACAAAGAGACCCTGGGCGTGATTCTCCGTCGGCTGGAATCGGGAAACGCGGTTAGGCGCAGAATCAGTTTTGACAGCGAAATCGTGGTGGGCACCGGTTGAACATCAAATTGCAATTCTCTGGTTCCTCGCCAGCGGTATCAAAGCGTTCCACTCTGCATGTACAGTACACACCATTGGCATATTATTAGTGGGCCTGACCCGGTATTGTCCCGGGTCTCCGTGATTCTCCATCTCCATTGGCCGATTTTGCGAAAGCGAGTTTAACTTCTGCTTATGAAAGTTGAGAAGCAGGCGCCGTGGCTGACGATGAACGGAGAGAGAGAGGAGGTAGGACATGAGAGCTCTGACCGTGGGTACCGCTCCTGACACTGGCCGGGCTGGATGAGGGGGGCAGGGGGTGACGGGTGTTATATTACTTTCTGTAATATATATATTACTCTTTTGATCCAGCCGAGTTGTTGAAATGAGCAGTAGCCTTGTTGTAAAGATAAATTCATTTATTGAGTATATACATGAATATTGTGAGTTCTTTTTACCTGATACTCAACTGGTAAAACACATAAACAATTGTAGATATAGCTAATTAAATTATACAATACAATACTTTGATCACTAATAACTTCTTCTCTCTAGCTTTCCGACGTCTGTTCTCTCTGCACTCCTAACACACAGTCCTTCTCGAAAGAGTGGGAAAACTATTGATACAGGTCCTCATAGTGAGACATCTCGTGTTCAATTGCCTGTAGTAGCTTTACATCGATTGATCATGCACATTGAGAGACAGAGATCACTACAATGGGTAGAGGGACACGGGCGGTGTTAACCCCCCACGGAACTAGGGCAGTGCCCAAGCACGGACCACCCACTGACCACTTACATTATCCCCTGGTTCTGTAGAGTGACACCGGCCATATGGGTGCTCCCAAACCTGCACCAGCCCCCACACTCCCAGCCCACGACCTCCTGCACCCCAGTCCCAACCCCCACTCCACCACTCCCACGTTCCAGTCCCACTCACACACTCCATCACCCCAGCCCCCACCCTCACACCCCACACCCCACCCTCCACCGCACCCACTCCCCCCCCCAACTGGCCGCCAGCAGGGCATCACGCGCATTGCCCATGGACAATCGCTACAGAAGCAGCTACAGGGGGGCACAGGATGGGGGGATCCAGAGGCCACAGACCAGCACGGAGACATGCTACAACGACACACAGACAGCGACCAGGGTGATGGAGCGGTGCTTCGACATCCTGAAGATGCCCTCCAGTACGACGATGAGAGGCTTGCCCACATCGTGACGGCCTGCTGCATCTTCCACAACATCGCGCAGCAGGAGGACGCTGTGCTGGAGGAGGGGGATGAAATCCGGGCCTCATCTGATGAGGAGGAGGTGGGGAGGGCGAGGGTGGGCAGAACATGGAGCACAGGCAGGGACAAGGAGACTGCAAGGCACGTGTGCCAGGGCCAACGCGCACCAGGGCCAATGGCACGGGCCGCTCTGATCACCTCCTAGTTCACCAACTGGGGGGTAGCGGCATCTGTCCAGGTGCCGCGCCTGTTTTGCTGTTGTGAAAGTCTATCAATTCTGCGGCGGTGTCAACACTCAGGGTACAATTCTCTGGATCCAATTTCAAAGTGTGCTAGCGAGTGGGAAATGTCGCGCATTTCCCGGCATAGGCCAGCGAGGCCGGCAACGCTATTCAACGTTAATTGGTCCACTTAACGGTTCTTGCCCTGAATGCCAGTGCGCCAGCTGATTCGCCAGCACCGTGCTCAGCAACCCCCCCGCTAACAATGTCAAGCAGCACTTGCTCATCCCAACCTCAGCCAGCTCACAACAATAGGGCCGAGGAGACCGGCCCCAATGCTGATCTGGGCAGGCCCTTGGACCCGATGGAGGCCCGGAGGGATGTTCTGTTCCCCTGAGGGTCCCGGAGGGTGAGCCACAATGCAGCCAGTGCTGCCTGGGATAAGGTGGCGGCAGCAGTCAGCTCGGGCACTGTGGCCAGGAGGACTGGTCTCCGGTGTCGGGAAAAGGTCAACGACCGACATCGGGCAGCACGAGTGAGTAGACACCAATGTCCCACCCCCCAACTCCCCAAGGAAGCATCCCCTCCAGGCAACCCCCAACGCTCCCTTCATCCCTCTCCAGCATTCCCTCCACCCACCTCTTCAACTCTCCCTCCATCCCAACCCTCCCTCCACCCATCCCCTTTCAATCCTCCCTCCACCCACCCCTTCAACCCTCCTTCCATCCCAATCTTCCCAAACTGTGAACCAGGCATGTGGCTAAAGATGCCGTCTCTAGGAATCTTTCCCTCCAAGAACAGCTCTCGGAACAGGCAGCACGGTAGCATTGTGGATAGCACAATCGCTTCACAGCTCCAGGGCCCCAGGTTCGATTCCTGCTTGGGTCACTGTCTGTGCGGAGTCTGCACATCCTCCCCATGTGCGCATGGGTTTCCTCCGGGTGCTCCGGTTATCTCTCACAGTCCAAAGATGTGCAGGCTGGGTGGATTGGCCATGATAAATTGACCGTACTGTCCAAAATTGCCCTTAGTGTTGGGTGGGATTACTGGGTTATGGGGATAGGGTGGAGATGTTGACCTTGGTAGGATGCTCTTTCCAAGAGCCGGTGCAGACTCGATGGGCCGAATGGCCTCCTTCTGCACTGAAAATTCTATGATCTATGATAATCGGCGGGAGATAGCCCAGACTTGCAGTGGGTGCCGGACTTGGGAATCCTCACCTCCTTTGAAGAGCAGACCCTGGAGGTGACTGGGGTGGCCAAGGACAGGGCGGTCACCAACGTGGAGGATGGCAGAAGCTGCAGAGGTGAGGAGCCACCCGGTCTATGTGCAGGACCTGTCAAACGTGAGTACTGATTGCCTTATTGATTGACCCACCCCTCCCCTCCCACTGACCACCTGTCCACTCTCCCTCAGGTCCTCCAGCCGGCAGCACTGGCCCATCGCGGCGGCCCCCTCTCTTGACTCTGAGCGGAACACCTCGGAGAAGAGCTCCGAGGATGTTATATTTGCGGCACAGCTGTCATCCCCACCCTCCACCAACGCAGATACACACACCTCGGTGGGACATGTTAGTGGTCAGGCTTCTGGGCACAATCTAGTGAGCACCACACAACTGCTAATGATGTAGATCCGGTGGGAAGACAGGAACCCCCGGGTGGGACAGCAGTCGGACGGCTGCTGGATCCCAGGACCCAGCTGGGTCTCAGCTTGATGCTGAGCTTGTGGGACAGAGATACTCAGAGCTAATGGGGACGATAGGGAGCAGCCGCGACATTCAGGGAGAGATCTCAGTTTCACTCCAGCAGATCCACAGCCGATTGAAGGAGTCCCAGAGGCTACGGGCACAGGAGATGGTACCGGCAACGAGTGGCACCAAAGCCAACACTGTAAGGGTGGTGACCTCAGAGGAGAGCCAGGGGCATGGCGTCAGCACATGTGTGAAGGTGCCCAAGGCATCACGCAGTCAGTGATGGCCGTGGCTAAGGGTCTCGGCTGTATGTCTGCCTCACTGGGGGATATCACCCAGTACCAGGCCGAACCTGATGGGGTTCTGCGGGACATGTCCCGCTGTCAGATGGGAATGGCCGAGGTGCTGCTGAGCTTGTCCCAGTCACTGAAGAGCGTCGCCGAGGATGGCGGCATGCAGGTATGGACCAAGGGGAACTGCCAGGGCTGGAAGAGCCAGATGATGCAGAGGCAGCCGGGGCTCAATCCAGCTGCCCCTCCGTGCCAAGGTGAACCCCAGGGACCTATTGGCACCGACGAGGAGGAGGAGGCGCTGAGTGCCAACCCTGGCGTGTCCCATCGGGCGTTGGCCACCAGATCTCCCGAGTTCCACCCCCCTGATGAAGCCGCATATCAGGGTCAGCACACGGGACAGGGCGGCACAGCTGTGCATTCGCCGTGGAGAAGTGAACTAGGGTCCTCCGGCCCCAGAGGACGCCCGACAGGGGCATCGATGGCCACGGGACTAGGTAAGCAGCTGGCAGCCTCCACCTCAGATGTGCATCCTGGGGAATCACCAAGACTAGTGGAAGAGCTAGGGGGGCCAGGCACATTGAGAATAACTGTGGGCACTGGGAGGGTGGATGGGGCTGATAGCGGCTGAGCGGTGGGTGGGGGGGGGGGGGGGGGGGTGAGGGGTGGGGGCTGCTGCACCATTGGGAGAGTGGGGACAAAAATTAGCAATGAACCTTGTACACAACCAGTAATAAACCTCTGTCACTTCCTTCCGCAATGCATCACCCCGTGCAGGCGATGGGTGTGAGCACGAACTCAACAGACAGGCAGGGGTCAGATTATGGCATAGATTGAGGAATACCAGGGCCCAGATCCCTGCGGGTCAGCATCACTCCCTGCCCTCGACAGTGACCCCTGGACAGTGCTGACACTGTCCCAGCACCCTGGAGCGATGTGACACACACCCTGGGAAGGTGGGAAGGAGGGGTGGTGGGTGGGTAAAGATGCGACTATGCTATTTAAGTCAGCTGATATTGAGGGTCTTCCTGGCCCTCAGGACTCGCTGGCCCCTCACCGCGCCGCCATTTCTGCAGCCTCCGGCTGGGCCTCAGGTTCCTCCCCGGCCTCGTCCTGCAGTCCCTGCTGGTACATAGAACATAGAACATACAGTGCAGAAGGACGCCATTCAGCCCATCGAGTCTGCACCAACCCTCCTAAGCCCTCACTTCCACCCCCATTACCGTAACCCAATAATCCTTCGCAACTTTTTGGTCACTCAGGGCAATTTATCATGGCCAATCCACCTAACCTGCACGTCTTTGGACTGTGGGAGGAAACAGGAGCACCCGGAGGAATCCCACGCAGACAGGGGGAGAACGTGCAAAATCGGCACAGTCAGGAGATCCTGCAGCTCCTCTGTCCATACCTCCTCGTCCCCGACCCCCTCTTCCTCCGAGGTGGCCACATGTTCCTCGTCACCAATCTCTAGCTCGTCGCCCTGTTGCTGTGCCAGGTTGTGGAGGACACAGCAGACCACAACAAAGCGGGCAGCCCTCCGGGCCGTGGACTGGAGTGCACCACCGGCGTGGCCGCGGCATCAGAACCGCATATTGTCTCAATGACAACCCAGGTGGCTGCACGGGCCTCGTTGTAGCAGCTCTGCGCTTCGGTCTCTGGCCTCTCTACTAACGTCAATACCCATGTCCCCAGCAGATATCCCAATCGCCCATCCTGGGGTGCCCCTCGAAGAGGGCTGGCATCACTGACTGCCCCAGGATGTAGCTATCGTGTACACACTCCGTGAAATGGGCACACATGTGCATTCTCTTCATCTGGTGCTCACAGATGAGCTGTATGTTGAGGTTAACATAGAGCCACTCCAGATGGCCCAGTGAGCGCAGGGCAACATGCATGGCATCTTTAACCCCCTAGACCTGGGGCATCCCATGATGGCGGAGAAACCTGCTTCCTGGCATCCTGTTGGGCCTGGTCCATGTCAATCCTGATGTAATCTTCCGCCCGGGCACACAGGGCGTTCGTGACATTCGGATGCATCTGTGGGCTGTGGCCTGCGAGATACCACACAGGTACCCGCTCGATCCCTGGAATGATCCTGTGGCGTAAATGTTCAGGGCTAGTTTAGTGACCTTGACGGCCACCTGGAGAGGGTATCCTCCTCCTCCATGTGGTCCCAAGTCTGTGAGGACATGACACAGGTGTCCCACTGTCTCCTTGTTGTGACACAGCCTCCTGCGGCACATGCTGTCCGTCATTTGGAGAAACAACCAGCAACGCCTGTATACCCTGGGCCATCGCGGGACTCCCTCTCTGAGTCTTTCCGTAGCTTGATGAGTGGCCGGGTCCTCATAGTGTGGCGTGGGGTCCGGCACACGGGCCGCTACCTCGAGCATCAGCGGACGCTGTTGCTGCCGTCTTCTCCAGCGTCTGGCCACATCGCATAGCACCATCACCAATAGAGCAATCTCTATGTCCAAAATTCCTGCCATAGTGTTCAATTCTATGTAAGCCATTGGGAGAGGATGTTAGACCGACAAACAGCGGTGGCTCCAACCCTCAATTCCTCCACTCATTCCCTCCCCCCCCCCCTACACCCTCCCCCCTTCCTGGAACCCCCTGCCCATGTGCTCCAGGCCGCAGTTAGCTCCCCCTCACCAGGACCCAGAGCGTGTACCCCTGACACCAGCTCACAACATGAACCGGACTAGGCGCTGACCCCCTCACCGTGGCTCTCGTTGACCCTCTGGCCGTGGACATGCCCCTCGGAGCTGTGTCCCATCCTCTGGGTGTTTGGATGTTGGCTGATGTGTGTGTGGTGTTGCCTCCCGCAGTGTTCCGGCATACTGTCCAGGCATTGCTGTCTGATTGGGATGCTCAGCAATGACTCCCACATATTACATGGCCCGCCCACCCACGGGAATAACTTGGGTTGTGTGAAATGCTCACTTAACAGCAGGGTAGCATGGTGGTTAGCATAAATGCTTCACAGCTCCAGGGTCCCAGGTTCGATTCCCGGCTGGGTCACTGTTTGTGTGGAGTCTGTACGTCCTCCCCCTGTGTGCGTGGGTTTCCTCCGGGTGCTCCGGTTTCCTCCCACAGTCCAAAGATGTGCGGGTTAGGTGGATTGGCCATGATAAATTGCCCGTAGTGTCCTAATAAATGTAAGGTTAAGGGGGGGGTTGTTGGGTTACGGGTATAGGGTGGATACGTGGGTTTGAGTAGGGTGATCATGGCTCGGCACAACATTGAGGGCCGAACGGCCTGTTCTGTGCTGTACTGTTCTATGTTCTATGTTAACCACGATTGCCAATTCTTTCGAGGCTCAGCCTTCAGACACACAACCAGAGGCCTCAGCAGTAGTTGGGGGTTCTGGGTGATCCAGGGGCAGACAGGCAGGGACAATGGTTTCCCCCCCAGGCGGGTACACACGATCCAGGAGTTGGCAAGGTGGTGCAGCGAGCGTCTGCCCCCCCCCCCCCCCGCCCCCGGTTGCCACCCCCCCCCAGCACGCTCCCCACACTCCAATGGGGCCCACCCCTGCGGGGGTTTCTGCACCTACAGTGGAGGGTCCCCCTTCCCCCACCAAGCACAGGGGCAGCAAGCCATACACCCCGAGGCTCTTCCCCTGTGAGCAAAGGTTGCTACTCATCACCTCAGCTCCCCACAGAAGCCCTTCCATCAGGTACAAGTTTTTAAAAAGGAGTAAAAATCAACCCCAGTGTGACCCCTTGCTGGGGAGGTCAATGTATGAGGGGAGGCCGTTGGATATGGGGTGGCTCTCGTTAATTGTATGGGAATAGGGCTCAAGTGGTGATAATTGGTTTCTCGCCATGACACGTTGAGATTCTGATTTTGCCTCGGGGAGCAGGCTGGTTACATCACAAACTGTCTGGGACCTGGCACGGTTTCCATTTTTGGCATCTCCCACTATTCACCAGACTCGTTTTGCTTGAGAGCGAGTGTAATGAGGCCGGACGATAGAACATAGAACATTGTAGCGCTGTACAGGCCCTTCGGCCCTCGATGTTTCAGCGACCTGTGTAATCACTCTGAAGCCCATCTACACTATTCCCTTATCGTCCATATGCCTATCCAATGAACATTTGAATGCCCTTAGTGTTGGCCAGTCCATTACTGTTGCTGGCCGGGCATTACACGCCCCTACTACTCTCTGAGTAAAGAACCTACCTCTGACATCTGTCCTATATCTATCTCCCTTCAATTTAAAGCTATGTCCCCTCGTGCTAGAGATCACCATCCGTGGAAAAAGGCTCTCACTGTCCACCCTATCTAATCCTCTGATCATCTTCTATGCCTCAATTAAGTCACCTCTTAACCTTTTTCTCTCTAACAAAAACACCCTCAAATCCCTCAGCCTTCCCTCATAAGATCTTCCCTCCATACCAGGCAACACCCTGGTAAATCTCCTCTGCACCCTTTCCAATGCTTCCACATCCTTCCTATAATGCGGCGACCAGAGCTGCACGCAATACTCCAAATGCGGCCGCACCAGAGTTTTGTACAACTGCAACATGACCTCATGGCTCCGAAACTCAATCCCGCTACCAATAAAAGCTAACACACCATACGCCTTCTTAACAACCCTCTCAACCTGGGTGGCAACTTTCAGGGATCTATGGACATGGACACCGAGATCTCTCTGCTCATCCACACTACCAATAATCTTACCATTTTCCCAGGACTCTGTCTTCCTGTTATTCCTTCCAAAATGAATCACCTCACATTTTTCTGCATTAAACTCCATTTTGCACCTGTCAGCCCAGCTCTGCAGCTTATCTATGTCCCTTTGTAACTTGTAACATCCTTCTGCACTGTCCACAACTCCACCGACTTTAGTGTCATCTGCAAATTTACTCACCCATCCTTCTACGCCCTCCTCCAGGTCATTTATAAAAATAACAACCAGCAGCAGCCCCAAAACACATCCTTGTGGTACACCACTAGTAACTGGACACCAGTCTGAACATTTCCCATCCACCACCACCCTTTGTCATCTTCCAGCTAGCCAATTTCTGATCCAAACTGCTAAATCACCCTGAATCCCATGCCTCTGTATTTTCTGCAATAGCCTACCGCGGGGAACCTTTTCAAACGCTTTACTGAAATCCATATACACCACATCAACTGCTTTACCCTCGTCCACCTGTTTGGTCACCTTCTCAAAGAACTCAATGAGGTTTGTGAGGCACGACCTACCCTTCACAAAACAGTGTTCACTATCTCTAATCAAATTATTCCTTTCCAGATGATTATACATCCTATCTCTTATAAACCTTTCCAAGACTTTGCCCACAACAGAAGTAAGGCTCACTGGTCTATAGTTACCGGAGTTGTCTCTACTCCCCTTCTTGAACAAGGGGATAACATTTGCTATCCTCCAGTCTTCTGGCACTATTTCTGAAGACAAAGATCATTTAAAGATCAAAGCCAAAGGCACAGCAACCTCCTCCCTAGCTTCCCAGAGAATCCTTGGATAAATCCCATCCAGCCCAGGGGACTTAATCTATTTTAACACTTTCCAGAATTGCTAACACCTCCTCCTTATGCACCTCAAGCCCTTCTAGTCTAGTAGCCAGTATCTCAGTATTCTCCTCGACAACATTGTCTTTTTCCTGTGTGAATACGGACAGAAAATATTAATTTAGCACCTCTCCTATCTCCTCGGACTCCACACATAAATTCCCACTACTGTCCTTGACTGGCCCTACTATTACCCTAGTCATTCTTTTATTCTTGACATATCTGTAGAAAGCTTTAGGGTTATCCTTGATCCTACCTGCCAAAGGCTTCTGATGTCCCCTCCTTGCTCTTCTTAGCTCTCTCTTTAGATCCTTCCTAGCTAACTTGTAACTCTCAAGCGCCCTAACAGAACCATCACATCTCATCATTACATAAGCCTCCTTCTTCCTCTTGACAAGTGTTTCAACTGCTTTAGTAAACCACGGTTCCCTCGCTCGACCACTTCCTCCCTGCCTAACAGGTACATACTTATCAAGGACACGCAGTAGCTGTTCCTTGAACATTCTCCACATTTCCATTGTGCCCATACCCTGCAGTTTTCCTCTCCAGCTGATGCATCCTAAGTCTTGCCTCATCGATTTATAATTGCCTTTCCCCCAGATATGACTCTTGCCTTGCGGTATATACCTATCCCTTTCCATCACTAAAGTAAACGTAATCGAATTGTGGTCACTGTCACCAAAGTGCCCACCTACCTCCAACTCTTACACTTGTCCTGGTTCATTACCCAGTACCAAATCCAATATGGCCTCGCCTCTCGTTGCCCTATCTACCTACTGCATCAGGAAACCCTCCTGCACACATTGGACAAAAACGGACCCATCTAAAGTACTCGATCTATAGTGTTTCTTGTCAATATTTGGAAAGTCCCCCATAACAACTACCCTGTTGCTTTCGCTCTTATCCAGAATCATCTTTGCAATCCTTTCCTCTACATCACTGGAACTTTTCGGAGGCCTATAGAAAATCCCAAACAGGGTGACCTCTCCTTTCCTGTTTCTAAACTCAGCCCATACTACCTCAGTGGTCGAGTCCTCATCAAACGCCCTTTCAGCCACCCTACTGTCCTTGACTAACATGGTTCCCCTCCCTCTCTCTTACCACCTTCCCTGAGCTTACTGAAATATCTAAACCCTGGCACCTGCAACAACCATTCCTCTCCCAGCTCTATCCATGTCTCCGAAATGGCCACAACATCAAAGTCTCAGGTACCAGCCCATGTCGCAAGCTCACCCACCTTATTCCGGATGCTCCTGGCATTGAAGTAGACACATTTTAAACCACCTTCCTTCCTGCCAGTACACTCCTACAACTTTGAAACCTTACTCATGACCTCACTACTGTCAACCTCTTGTGTATTGGACCTATCGGGTGCCTTATGGCTTCTGCTGAAGCGTTTTAACGGTGGCAGTAGGGATGATGGTTTGATGTCATCAAGAGTACTGTCTGGCGTTGTGTGGCGAGGAACGTCCTGTGGACAAATGGACTCGGTGAAGTCCAGTGTGGGAAATACTGGTGTTGTAGGTCAAATTTGAACAGATCCCAGCGGTTACGGCGAAAAAGTACTCCCGCAGACGATTTGACAATTTAGGACCGCGGTGGCTCCTGCCTGATCACCGTGGCTAGCTCAGACCATCCGCCTTCTGGGTCCCTGATTCTGACGATGTCACCTATTGTCAGTGGCTTGAGTGGGATCGTATGTTGATCGTAGTATCGTTTTTGTTAGGAGCCGAGTTCCCGCATTTTGCCGAGAGACGGTGCATTGCCGGCGTCTCGGAATTGCTTTGCCGGTAGGGTTGTCCGGATGTCTCTGCCGAAGAGCATTTGCGCTGGCGACAGTCCTGAGCTCAATGGGGTTGCTCGGTACTATAACAGAGCGAGGTTGATGTCGGAACGTGACTCGGTTGCCTTGCTGATGAGTCGTTTAATGATGTGGCCACCTTTTTCCCCGTTCCATTTGATTGTGGGGAGCGATTCGATGTTGCACCGTTGTCTGACCTGTGTTTGTGGTATTGGTTCTGTATGACATTATTCGTGAAAGCTGTTTTGCTTGGTTGTTCTGGAGCAGATATGAATTCATGAGATTCTTTATCATGCCATGGCATGTTTGTCGTCTTGTCATTGTTTTGCAGTGTGCTGTGGCATTGTCCTTCACGTGCAGAGTTGTACCATGTTGCACAGGTCGTTGTTTCATTGTTGTTGTTTCTGTCGTTTCTGTCTTTGTTGTTTCCATTGTCATTCTTGTTGTTGTTTTTGTCGTGTTGAGCTTTTCAACTGTGTTGGTGATGCTGTGATCAGGATTGCCAAATAAATCTGCCATGCATGAACAGTATTGAGTATATTGTTCGATGGACAAATCATCGCTTTTTGTTTTGGAGTTGTGATCGTTCTCTTCATGTTCAATGAACAAATCACCTTCTTGCGTGGAGGCTGGGACCCTTCGTGGTGCGTGAACCACTCTCTGTTTCTTGGCGTCAGGCCATAGTATAATCCTGCACCCATGAGTCGGGATGTCATATATGCTGCGCTGAATATTCCCCAATCCAAATAACTCATTGTCGGGGTATACCTTGTGGTATTAACTTGAGATTTGTAATAAAATCAGAGATGGGCCCTCCGTTTCGCTGACAAGAGATAACTCTTTCCAGCATCCCACGAGACTGACTGTGACAGCGTTCATCAAATTCTTTAAGTATTACTTCTACTTTGGTGCTGTCCTCACCTTCTAAGTAATTAAAGCAATTATAGATTTCTCTAGCTTCATGCCCTCCTGTTGAGAGCAGGAGGGCTATTTTCATCGCATCAGAGGCAGTGCTTAAATCATTAGATGTGATAAATATTTGCAACAGCTGTTCAAACAGTTTCTAATTCTAACTTAAATTACCGATTGTTTCCAATTGCATGGAGAACCAACATGTTCCATCGAATCAGTTAGTCATCGAGGATCCATTTGTTGTGAAGTTTTCCACAGTCAAATATCCGGAGGTTTTTCTTCTCTTGCTGGTGCCTAGCTAGCTTTCTGAAATCACTTCTGGTACTATTTGTTATTCTCTAATTCTGAATAAAGATTGTCGACTTCCAGTTAACAGAAATGCTTTATTCAGTGGGTTTGTTCTGTTTCCAGAGCTTAACTAGATATAATACAGTCAAGAGGTATGACCAGTGAAGCTAAGGTAAGCTGCCTATGCTGAGCTGTCTCTGTCTGCTGCTGCTCACTAGCCCTGTGCTTCTGAAAGAGGCTGAATCTCCCTTGGGCTGGACCCTTTATACCCGTCTCTGATGCTGCCCTCAAGTGATGCTGTGGCTGTTACATCTGTGCTTTAGCCCCTGGTGTATGTTCAGATGTATGTACCCATGTACAGATCACTACAACCCCTTCCAGGAGGACCCTTTCACCATGATTAATCCCAGTCCACACGCTGCCGTCCTCTGAAATTAAACAAGACATCAGATCAAATTAAATTCTGATTTCGCACATGGAGGGAGAACAATGAGAAACCATGAAGCAGTCTGTCGGTGTAACTGGGACTAATCCGGGACCACACAGGAAGGTAAGTTCATCTGTATTTAATATTGAAAATACCACTGCTCACTTCTGAATCCCACTTCCTGGCCTGTACAGACACCTCTCTTTCACTCTCTGGCCTGTACAGACTCCTTTCTTTCACTCTCTGGCCTGTACAGACTCCTCCCTTTCACTCTCTGGCCTGTACAGACTCCTCCCTTTCACTCACTGGCCTATGCAGACTCCTCCCTTTCACTCTCTGGCCTGTACAGACTCCTCCCTTTCACTCTCTGGCCTATACAGACTCCTCCCTTTCACTCTCTGGCCTGAACAGACTCCTCCCTTTCACTCTCTGGCCTGTACAGACTCCTTTCTTTCACTCTCTGGCCTGTACAGACTCCTCCCTTTCACTCCCTGGCCTGTACAGACTCCTCCCTTTCACTCTCTGGCCTATACAGACTCCTCCCTTTCACTCTCTGTCCTGTACAGATTCCTCCCTTTCACTCTATGGCCTGTACAGACTCCTCCCTTTCACTCTCTGTCCTGTACAGATTCCTCCCTTTCACTCTATGGCCTGTACAGACTCCTCCCTTTCACTCTCTGTCCTGTACAGATTCCTCCCTTTCACTCTATGGCCTGTACAGACTCCTTTCTTTCACTCTCTGGCCTATACAGACTCCTCCCTTTCACTCTCTGGCCTGTGCAGACTCCTCCCTTTCACTCTCTGGCCTGTACAGACTCCTCTCTTTCACTCTCTGGCCTGTACAGACTCCTCTCTTTCACTCTCTGGCCTGTACAGACTCCTCCCTTTCACCCTCTGGCCTGTACAGACTCCTCCCTCCCACTCCCTGTCCTGTACAGTCTCCTCCCTTTCACTCTCTGGCCTGTACAGACTCCTCCCTTTCACTCTCTGGCCTGTACAGACTCCTCCCTCCCACTCCCTGGCCTGTACAGTCTCCTCCCTTTCACTCTCTGGCCTGTACAGACTCCTCTCTTTCACTCTCTGGCCTGTACAGACTCCTCCCTTTCACTCTCTGGCATGTACAAGCTCACTACCCCCATTCCATTCAGGTGTGGTCAGACTCAGTTACTCCCTCCTACTCCCTGGGAGGCAGAAACTCTCCCTCCCACTTTGTGGACTGTACACACTCACTCCGTCCCTTCCTCCATCCCTCCCACTCCCTACACCGTACAGACTCACTCCCTCCCTCCCTCTCCCTACCCTGTACACACTCACTCCCTCCCTCTCGCTCCCTACCCTGGACACACTCACTCCCTCCCTTCCACTCCCTACCCTGTACAGACTCGCTCCCTCCCTCCCACTCCCTATCCTGTACACACTCACTCCCTGCCTCCCACTCCCTATCCTGTACACACTCACTCCCTCCCTCCCACTCCCTTCCCTGTACATACTCCCTCCATTCCTCCCACTCCCTATCCCTGTACAGACTCACTCACTCCCTCCAACTCCCTACCCTGTACAGACTCCCTCCCTCCCACCCTACCCTGTACAGACTCACTCCCTCCCACCCACTCACTATCCTGTACAGACTCACTCACTCCCTCCCTACCCTGTACAGACTCACTCCCACTCCCTAACCCGTAAACACTCACTCCCTCCCTTCCACTCCCTATCCTGTACAGACTCGCTCCCTCCCTCCCACTCCCTTCCCTGTACACTCACTCCATCCCTCCCACTCCCTACCCTGTACAGACTCACTCCCTCCCTCCCACTCCCTTCCCTGTACACACTCACTCCATCCCTCCCACTCCCTACCCTGTACAGACTCACTCCCTCCCTCCCCTGTACACACACTGCATCCCTCCCACTCCCTACCCTGTACAGACTCACTCCCTCCCTCCCACTCCCTATCCTGTACAGACTCACTCCCTCCCTTCCACTCCCTATCCTGTACGGACTCACTCACTCCCTCCAACTCCCTACCCTGTACAGACTCCCTCCCTCCCACCCTACCCTGTACAGACTCACTCCCTCCCAGCCACTCACTATCCTGTGCAGACTCACTCACTCCCTCCCTACCTGTACAGACTCACTCCCACTCCCTACCCTGTGCAGACTCACTCCCTCCCTCCCACTCCCTACCCTGTACAGACTCACTCCCTCCCTCCTACTCCATGGTGTGTACAGACTCACTCCCTCCCTCCCACTCCCTAGCCTGCATAGACACTCCCTCGCTCCTGCTCCATGGTGTGTACAGACTCACTCCCTCCCTCCCACTCTCTGACCCGTACACACTCACTCCCTATCTACCCTGAAGGACTGCTGCGGGTGAGGGAGGGGGTGTGGTGTCCTCAGGATAGACCCCACCACACCCACTGTCTGAGACCAGAGACAGGGCGCAATTCACTGGCTTCGTGGTGTTCGAGCGAGAACGCGACGAGGTCGGTGAATAGCGGGAGAGGCAAAAACGAGATCCGTGCCAGGCGCCAAACAGTTTGCAATGTAACCAGCCCTCTCCCTTCGGCGAAATCGGGATTCCGCCGTAGCGTGGCGAGAAGCTAATCATCACCACTTGAGCTCAATTTTGACATAATCATTGGAAGCCACCAACATCCAATGGGCTCCCTTGATCCAGCCGCTTCCCCAGCAAGTGGTTACGCTGGCACCGATTAGTTGGCTTTAATAAAAACGTGAACCTGGCAGAAGGGTTGCAGCCGGGAGCCATGGAGGTGAGTAACCATCTTAGCTCACAGGCAAAGAGCCCAGGGGCACTGAACTTGCTGCCCCTGTGCTTGGACAGGCTGGAGGGGCAACCGGGAAGGGGGGCACCCTCGGCTGGGTTGGTCCAGCATTGGGGCAGGGGAGGGGCTGTCATTTGGGGGTGGTGGGGTGGGGTGGGGGGGACCGCTTGCGGCTCCGCCATGCCAATGCCCGGATCGTGTGTACCTGTTCTGGAGGCAACCTTTGTCCCTGCCTGTCTGTCGCACCAACCACCATAACCCCCAGTGACCATGGAGGCCACTGGACGTGCGGCTGAAGTCTATATGGAATTGGCATCATAGTTAAGTGAATACTTCACACATCCCAAGTGGATTCCCATGGGTGGGCGGGCCATTTAGCATGTGGGAGTCTTTGCCTTGCATCCTTGATGCCTGGTCACTGTGCCTGAACACTGCAGGAGGCAACACCACAGACCCAGCAGCCAACATCCAGGGAATGGGCCCGAGCACCAGGGGCATGTACCTGGCTGAAGAGTGGGTGAGTGCAATAGAGAGGGGATCAGCGCCCGGTCCAGGTATCGTTATGTGCGGGTGTCAGGGATACAGGATCTCGGGTCCGGTGAGCGGGGGATTGCATGGGCAGGGTATTCCATCTGTGGGGGCGCGTAGGTAATCAATGGAGGGAATGTAGGGAATTGAGGGTCCCCGGGGGGGCCCACTGCTGTTTCTCAGTCTAACACCTTCTTCTGATTCCTTACAGATATTGAACGGTATGGGTGGTATTTTGGATCCCGCTGAACTTGCCCCAGTGGTGCTGCTGGCAGGCCGGGTGGCCACACGGCTAAGATGGCGGTGGCAGTAGCGCCAACTGAGACTTGAGGCGGCGGCCGATGTGCCAGACCCCACCCACACCTTGAGGGCCCGGCCACCCATCAGGCCAGTGTGACACCCAGATGGGGAGGCTTGCCAAGGCCCAGCGTGTACAGGCTGCTCTGGTCGTTTGAACAGGTGATGGACAGCGCATGCCGCAGGAAGCTCCCCCTCAGCAAGGAGATGGTGTAGCGCCTGTGCCATGCCCTTGCGGACGGCACCGTGTGGAGACGGGCACCTGCTCCCCGTGACCGTCCAGGTCACCGCTGCCCTCGATGTTTATGCCTTATGAACCTTCCAGGGCTTGAGTACCTGTTTGGCATCTCGCAAGGTACAGCCCACAGGGGCATCCGACAGGTCAGGTATGCCTTGTTTGCCCAGGCAGAGAACTATATAAACTTTGACATAGAACATAGAACAGTACAGCACAGAACAGGCCCTTCGGCCCTCGATGTTGTGCCGAGCCATGATCACCCTACTCAAACCCACGTATCCACCTTATACCCGTAACCCAACAACCCCCCCCTTAACCTTACTTTTCAGGACACTACGGGCAATTTAGCATAGACCAAGCCCAACAAGATGTCCAGGCAGCAGTATTCTCAGGATTCTCAGCCCCAGGTCCAGGGTCTGATAGATTGCATGCATGTCTCCCGGCGCATTCCGGGCAACCTGGAACTGCCCTACATTAACAGGAAGGGCTTCCACTCCCAGAATATCCAGCTCTTGTGTGACCACCAGATGAGGATCATGCACGTGTGTTCGTGCTTCCCAGGGAGTGTGCACGACAGTTACATCCGGGGGCAATCAGACATCCCCAGCCTCGATGCAGTCTCGATGGGCCGAGTGGCCTCCTTCTGCACTGTATGTTCTATGTTTTATGATCTATCCTCTTTGAGGACCACCCTAGGATGGCTGGCTGGCTGATTGGGGATTGGGGTATCCGTTGAGGAACTGATAATGATGACATGCGGAGGCCGGAGACATATGTGGAGACCCGATTCAACGAGGCCCATGTGGCCACCTGGGCTGCCATTGAGTGGTGCATCGGATTGCTCAAAATGGGGTTTCGCTACCTCGACACTGTAGTGGTGCCCTGCACACACACACCCCGGAGGGTCGCCCACTTTGTGGTGATTTTCTGTGTCCTGGCACAGCAATGGGCGACGTGCTGGAGGATGAGGAACATGTGGCCACCTCCGTAAAGAAGGACGAGGATGATGAGGAGGTGCCGAACAGGAGCTGGAGGATAATTCTGGGAGGAACCAGAGGACCAACTGGAGGCTACTGGACAGGCAGCATCGGCAACGGTTTGGCAAGCCCTGAAGGCCAGGGAGGCCCTCATAGTCGCCCACGTCACTACCCTCTCCACAGCCCCCCCCCCCCCCCCCCCCGCCCCGCCGACCCTGTCCATTTCCCACCCTCTCAGCAAACCAGGGTGCTGGAACTGTGTTGGCACTATCAGTGGGTGACTGTCCAGGGCAGGGCGGTGATGATAACCTGCGGAGATCTGAGCGCTCAGACTCCTGCCTGTCTGTTGAGTGCTCGCTCACACCCATCACCTGCACGAAGAGTCCTTGGGGCTTGGGGGGTGTTAGGACCCCCATGCGTTGGGAGTTGGGGCAATGTTTCGGGGATTCAGAGGCCGGCCCGCATAGCAGAGGAAAGTGACAGAGGTGCCATAATAGTTGTGGTGAAGGGTTTTTAATGTTTTACAAGTGTCCAACATTCCCTCACTCTCCCGATTGTGCCGACCCACTCTCCCCACCACCCCGTCACCCCTCCAGAAATGCCCCCCCCATTACCAACTACCTACCCACCCCTCTCCCCCAGAGCCTTCAGTGATCCTCGACGTGTTTAGCCTTCCTAGCTCTACCACTGCATTTAGGTGTGTCCCCAAGATGCACAACAGAGGTGGGGGCAGACAGCTGCTTACTACGTGCTGCCGTCTTCGATGCCAGAGGGTGTCCTCTGGGGGCTCTGGGCCCCGGCGCACTTGGCAGTGGCACATGAAGTGCCGTGCCACCCTGTTCCAGGAGCTAACAACGAGATGCGGCATTGTCAGAGGGGTGGAAATCAGGGGAGCTGGTGGCCACCATTCCCAATCCATCAGACGGGTCGGGGTTGGGACCCAGCACCGCTTCCTCTCGGTTGGTGCCCATAGGATCCTGGGGGTCACCTCGAGATGGAGAGACAGCTGGATCGACCCCTGGCTGCCCCTGAATCTGGCTGTGCCAGCCCTGTGGGCTCCCTAGTGTCTGCAGTATGGTGTCGATGCTCCTCAGTGATTGGGCCATGCTCTGCAGTAACTCGGCAATGCTAACCTGCGACTCGGAGAAGCTCCTCAGCATCTCGGCCATTCCCATCCCAGAGCAGGACATGTCCTGCAGAACCTTATCAAGGTCAGCCTGGTACTGAGTCATATCCCCCATCAAGTCAGACTGTCTTCTCAGGGCCTCAGCCATGGCCGTCACCGACTGTGCCACGCTTTGGGCACCTTCACTATTGCTGCTCACATCCTGCAGCAGGCTCTCCACTGTGGATGGCAACCGAATGTTTTTTTGGCATTGGTGCCACGCATTGCTGGCAACATCTCCTGTGCAGTTGCCTCTGGGTCTTCTCCAATTGGCCATGGACCTTGTGGAGTGTTGCAGACATCTCTGACATTGACTGGCACCTGGGGGCGTCTGGCCCTGGCGCCCGTCCCTGTTGCCAGGGGCACCATCGGCTGGTGCTGCCGTCTGCTCTGCAGCCCACGTCTGGTGTCCCTCATAGATGCTGCTGTAGGTATTGCCCACGGGCGGGCCTTGTCATGCCCCAGTGGCGGGGGGAGGCCTGTTGGGCGGGGGGGGGGGGCGTCCGTGATATGGCAAATGGTGGGATGGGGGGTAATGGGTGAGAGTACTGGGGTTGGGCCAGTTTCGTTCTGCAGAACCAGGGGCCAAGGTGGGCATTCAGTGGATTGGCACCAAGATTGGGGCATTCAGTGGATTGGAGGCCTCACGGTAGCATGGTGGTTAGCATCAATGCTTCACAGCTCCAGGGTCCCAGGTTTGATTCCCGGCTGGGTCACTGTCTGTGTGGAGTCTGCACGTCCTCCCCGTGTGTGCATGGGTTTCCTCCGGGTGCTCCGGTTTCCTCCCACAGTCCAAAGATGTGCGGGTTAGGTGGATTGGCCATGCTAAATTGCCCGTAGTGTAAGGTTAATGGGGGGATTGTTGGGTTACCGGTATACGGGTTACGTGGGTTTAAGTAGGGTGATCATTGCTCGGCACAACATCGAGGGCCGAAGGGCCTGTTCTGTGCTGTACTGTTCTATGTTCTATGTTCTAAGATGGCTGCCTTGCAGGGGACAGTCATGGTGGTCTGTGCCTACACACCGCCCCAGTCCAGTGGGGGGGGGGGGGGGGGGGAGATAGGGGGGGGGGGGGGGGGGTCACCACTGTCATTAGAACCACTCATGTATATAATGAGGTGCAGACAGTCAGTGATTGACACATAGGATGACCAGTAAGCACACAACACAGTGCAGCCAATCACCAGACAGGACACTACCACTATAAAGCCAGAGGGCACTAGGTTTCCCGCTCTCTCTGGACCCAGCCACTGAGACAGTCAGAGTCCACGAGCTAGCAAGTGCAAACACCATGCGGTAGCTAGTAAGTCTGGTCAGGCTACTACTACGTCTCCAGTCAGTTCAGTATAGTGTCGACCTACATCTCAGTATGTTTATCAGTTCTATCGTTGAATAAAACAGTGTTGGACGTCTGTTTCTAGTTTGCTTGCATCGAGTGCAGTCCACATCGAACCAACCTGCCTAACACATCATGGTACCAGAGTGATACTGATTTTGACGGACCTACCTCGAGTGAATCAACATTGACCAGCAAGTAGCCATCCAGTGAAATGGAAAACATGCAGCCTCCTCCGCAGCTGCGCATCTCCGGCAACCTCTGCGCCAATTGGAAGATCTTGAAGCAAAAGTTTGTCTTGTACATCAAGGCCTACGACCTCGAAGCAGCATCAGATGCCAGGAAGATCGCGCTATTTCTCTCCACTGTGGGGGACATTCCATCCACATCTGCAACTCCCTTATGTTTGCTGAAGGCGAAGATAAAATGAAATTCAAAACAGTCCTGCTGAAGTTCAACAGCCACTGCGACATTGATGTGAATGAGAATTGTGGCTCCATCCACTTAAAGCGGCAATGTCCGGCAAAAGGACGCCGGTGTCTACAGTGTGGCAAGCTTGGCCACTACGCAGCCCTTTGCAGATCTGCTCCACCGCCCAGCAGCCAGCAATCCCAGCTGCGTCGCAGAAGTGTCCGCTCAATACAACAAGGCATGCCAGATTCCGATCTCGACAGCCCAACATACCCTGATGCTGAGTGCCTCAAGTCCCCATACGGAGTGGGCATCATAACTACACATGCGCAGCCTTCCACCACAAAGACTGAATCTGGAGATTGAAATTTTGTACATTTTGTGCCTTCATCACAGGCTGAAAATTAGGTTGGAAACCAAACTTTGATTTATGAACTAATTTATAATCATCTGCCCTTTCTGCTGCTGATCTCACAGTTTTAACCCTCTGCACTTCCACATGAGTTCTCACTACATCAGGAATTGAATTCTTAAACCCATCCAAAATTATCATGTCTCTAAGAGCTTGATAGGTTTGGTCTATTTTCAAAGCCCTTATCCACCTATCAAAATTACTCTGTTTGATCCTTTCCTGGGACTGAGATGACTGACCTCCAACCACCACAACCATCTTATTTTGTGCTAGGTATGATTCCAACCAGTGAAGATTTTCCCCCCAATTTGCTAACCACTATGCTACTGTGTTGCCACAAGCCCACAGATGTTGGTCAGCAGGAGTTGCAGGGCTGACAGTGCTGGGTTTGCCGTTATGGTTTCCAGTGCCTAGGTTGGTGGCTGGTGCTGGGTGGTCTGTCCAAATTCTTTCCTTTTTCTTAAAACAATCGACAATGGGTTTATGGTCATCATTCGACTTCCAGCTCCACATATTTATGGATTTATTTTACACCAACTGCTCTGGCAGGATTCGAACTCAGCCCCCAAAGTATTACCCTTGGTCTCTGGATCACCAGTCCAGTGAAAATATCACTGCGCCACCGCCGACAGAGTAGGTATCATGTATATATGTTTGCTAGGTAGGTAGAAGAGCAGTTGCGGAGTAAGTGTTGTTTATATAAAATAGCTGGGACTCACAGACCCATTTACAGAATAAGGTCATGTATCTAACCTCGGTGGGAATTTGGAATTTTGCGTATCGTCAATGTTCCGATCTATTCCCTGGAAGACTCTGGAATTGGAACTGTCTCTTCCTGGGGATCCCTCACACTATAACACCATTAATTTCTCCATCACTGATGCCCTGACTGTGAATTTTGCTTCTGATTCAATAATAGTTTTCTTGGGTTCTCCAGTAAATTGACCTCTTCCTCTATTTTAAACACTGAAACAATCATCAGTTCACAAGGGATCACATTGACGCTGACTGCTCTCCTTTTCCTAATATTGTAAAAGTTTTCTGTGATGATTTTGATCTCAGTAAGAGTTTATTTGTAAGCTCCATTTCTGTGAATTTTCCTCTGTTTTGCCACCATTTACAGTTGTGAGCATCTTGCAGACATGTCTCTGTAATGGCTGCCATGTTGTAGCCCCAAGTTGAATTTGTAGCTGGATCTCATTCAATTTGTTCTTCATACTATGTGGTTTGTATGAATTTAAAAAAAATTAATTTATCTCCCAATTAAGGGGCAATTTAGGGTGGCAAACCCACCTATCCTGCACAGCTTTGGGTTCTGGGGGTGAGATCCACGCAGACACGGGGAGAATTGCAAACTCCATGTGTATTTGTATCAAGAACACTATTTACACATAAACTGTACCCTGTCCCTCTGCTCTAATGGTTTACTGTTCATCTTCCAGTGACAAATCCACCCGTTTCTGTACACTCACTAACCGGGAAGTCCGGAACTAGGAGACAGTCTCAGAATAAGGGGCAGGTACTGAAGACTAAAACAAGGGGAATATCATTTCTGTCAGAGGATTTTTAATCTTTGGAATTCTGAATCCCAGAACGCTATGGATGTTCAGCTGTTGAGGATATTATTATCTTTGACTGTCTGTCTCTGTGACTGAAGCTGATGCGTCAACTTGCAAATGGTTTTGAATAACTTGCAAGTGTTGTGGCTGATGTGCTGCGTAAATTTCCCTATTGGACTTCGATACCTCGGGTGAGAGAGGCTGTGAGTCAGTTTAAATAATGTGAAGAAAGATCATTCTTTACATCTAATATTGGAAGAAAATTTAGAGGAAACTATGTCAGAAAAACCCTGAAATAATTCAAAGATAAATATAAAAATCATGGGAAATTTCATAGCTGGAGAACGAGAAGACACAATTACAAAATAAGAGTCATGTACATAAGCTAGCTGGGGAACTAGGAAATACAGCGTGCGTTAGGTTAAAGTATGGTCGGAACATGGGAATTAGGAGCAGAATAAGGCAATTCAGCCCTCTGAGCCTGCTCCGCCATTCAGTCAGATCATGGCTAATCTCTTCCTGGTCTCAAATCCACCTCCCACCTGTTGCCCATGTTCCTTTAACCCGTTTTTAATCAGAAATATATTTATCTTCTTCTTTAAACCATTTAATGACTCAGATTCCACATAATAATTATCTTTATTATTGTCATAAGTAGGCTTACTTTAACACTGCAATAAAGTTATTGTGAAAATCCATTGTCGCCACACTCCGATACGTGTTCCGGAACACTGAGCGAGAATTCAGAATGTCCAATTCACCCAACAAGCACGTATTTCTGGACTTGTGGGAGGAAACCGGAGAATCCGGAGGAAAGCCATGCAGACACAGGGAGAATGTGCAGATTCCACACAGACAGTGACGCAAGTCGAGAATCGAACTAGGGACCCTGGCACTGTGAAGCAACAGTGCTAACCACAGTGCTGCCGTGCCGCCCAATCATGGGGCAGCGAATATCAAAAATGGACTACCCTCTGCGAGGAGTAGTTCCTCCTCATCTCAGTTCTGAATCTACTGCTTCTCAACGTATATCCGGGACCTCTCATTCTAGATTCCCCTACAAGGGGAAACATTTGGTCCACTTTTAGTTGATCAATCCCGTTTAGTATTTTATACACCTCAGCCAGATCCCCTCTCATCCGTCTAAACTTCAGCGAGTATAAGCCCAAACTATTTAATCTCTCCTCATACATCAACACCATCATCCCCAGATCAATCTGGTGAACCTCCTCTGCACTTCCTCCAATACCACCGCATCCTTCCTCAAATAAGGAGGCCAAAACTGGACACAATACTCAAAATATGGTCTCACCAACACCCTAAACAATTGCAGCAACACTTCCCTACTTTTATATTCCAGTCCTTTTCAATAAATGTGAACATTACATTTATCTTTTTAATTGCAAAACCTTTTGCAGACCACTTTCTGCGGTAGCGAGTATGAATTGCCAGGTGCCTAACGGCCTTCCTGGCGAGACCGCGATGGGTCGCTAACACAATTAGAGCCGATAACGATGCCCCAGACGGGACATCCTATTTACCTGAGTGGGCCCCGAGGGTCAGCCACAGGTCAGCCAGTACCAGCCTTTACCACCTGGGAGGCAGTGGCAGTGAATATCAGCCCGAGGACTGCCACCCAGTGCCACAAGAAGCTTAATGACCTCCGCCGGGCCGCATGGGTGAGTTGGCATTGGTCCCCTGACACCAGTCCCGCCTGTCAACCTGCCCCACCCTAAAGACTCTGCAGTTGGCAATGCACAATGCGGCCCCCCACCCTACCCTAATACCATGCCTTTGTCCCAGCACACACTGGCACCCACTAGCACATCCCACCCATTCTCAGCAGTGGTGCCCACACCTGCCACCCCCCGTGATGGATGAAGTACGCGGTTTACAATGTCCTCTCTGTCCACGCTGGGGAGGTTGGTTCATAACAGATGGGAAAGGATCTAGACGGGCATCAGGGTGCCAAACATCGGAGTCCTTATATCTGACAAGGAACGGGCCCTGGAGTTCATGGGAGTGGCCTCGGACAGAGCGGTCATCAACGTCGTGCCAACGTCGTGCCAATCAGTTACTGATGCACATCAGATGGAGGTAGGAATATCCAATGGCGTCAGCAGTTGGAGATTTGCTGCATCCCAGGACCCAGTTGAGTCCCAGTCCGATGCCGAGCCTCTGGACCAGGTTATCCTGGAGCTGATGCAGACGTAAGGGTGCGGCCGTGAGATTCAGAGGAGGATGACAGTGACACTCCAGCAGATCCATAGTCGATTAGAGCAGTCCCAAAGGCTATGGACGCAGGAGATGGTTCTGGCAATGCTAGGATAGTGACCGCAGTAGAACGTCTGGTGCACTGTGCCATCAGCATGAGTGGTGGTGTCTAAGGAGTAGCTCAGTCAGTGATGGCCATGGCTAAAGGCCTTGACAGCATGTACCGCTCACTTGGGGAACATGTCCCTGATGCAGATGGACATTGCCGAAGAGCTGTGGAGCATGTCCCAGTCACTGACGGCCGTGTGCCAGTCTCAGGTGGCCATTGCTGAAGGGCTCCATAGCATCTCCCAGTCACTGAGGACCGTGTCCCAGATGAAGGTGGACATTGGTGCGGTGCGGCAGAGCATGGCCAGGTTACAGAAGGGCATCACCGAGGGTGTTGACACCATGGTGCAGCCAATGGCAAAGCCAGATGATGTTGGAGCCTCTGGATCTCGCTCCCGCCATCCATCTATCCCAAAGTGACCCCCAGAGAGACGATGGTGGTCACCAGCTCTCCCGAGTTCCTTCTCCTGACAACAGCACATATCTGGGTCAGCGGGAGGAACAGGGTGGCATGGCGAGGCATGTGCCACCGGAATGTCGGCAGGGACTCTTGACAGCCCAACATACCCTGATGCTGAGTTCCTCAAGTCCCCATACCGAGTGGGCATCAGAACTACACATGCACAGCCTTCCACCACAAAGACTGAATCTGTAGATTGAAATTTTGTACATTTTGTGCCTTAATCACAGGCTGAAAATTAGGTCGGAAACCAAACTTTGATTTATAAACTAATTTATAATCATCTGCCCTTTCTGCTGCTAATCTCACAGTTTTAACCCTCTACACTTCCACATGAGTTCTCACTACATCAGGAATTGAATTCTTAAACCCATCCAAAATTATCATGTCTCTAAGAGCTTGATACGTTTGGTCTATTTTCAAAGCCCTTATCCACCTATCAAAATTACTCTGTTTGATCCTTTCCTGGGATTGAGATGACTGACCTCCAACCACCACAACCATCTTATTTTGTGCTAGGTATGATTCCAACCAGTGAAGATTTTCCCCCCGATTTGCTAACCACTATGCTACTGTGTTGCCACAACCCCACAGATGTTAGTCAGCAGGAGTTGCAGGGCTGACAGTGCTGGGTTTGCCGTTATCGTTTCCAGTGCCTAGGTTGGTGGCTGGTGCTGGGTGGTCTGTCCAAATTATTTCCTTTTTCTTACAACAATCGACAATGGGTTTATGGTCATCATTCGACTTTTAGCTCCACATATTGAGCTGTTTTGCCACCCTTTACAGTTGTGAGCATCTTGCAGACATGTCTCTGTAATGGCTGTCATGTTGTAGCCCCAAGTTGAATTTGTAGCTGGATCTCATTCAATTTGTTCTTCATACTATGTGGTTTGTATGAATTTAAAAAAAATTAATTTAACAGTACCCAATTATTTATCTCCCAATTAAGGGGCAATTTAGGGTGGCAAACCCACCTATCCTGCACAGCTTTGGGTTGTGGGGGTGAGATCCACGCAGACACGGGTAGAATTGCAAACTCCATGTGTGTTTGTATCAAGAACACTATTTACACATAAACTGTACCCTGTCCTTCTGCTCTAATGGTTTACTGTTCATCTTCCAGTGACAAATCCACCCGTTTCTGTACACTCACTAACCGGGAAGTCCGGAACTAGGAGACACAGTCTCAGAATAAGGGGCAGCTGCTGAAGACTAAAACATGGGGAATATCATTTCTGTCAGAGGATTTTTAATCTTTGGAATTCTGAATCCCAGAACGCTGTGGATGTTCAGCTGTTGAGGATATTATTATCTTTGACAGTCTGTCTCTGTGACTGAAGCTGATGCGTCAACTTGCAAATGGTTTTGAATAACTTGCAAGTGTTGTGGCTGATGTGCTGCGTGTATTTCCCTATTGGACTTCGATACCTCGGGTGAGAGAGTGAGTCAGTTTTAATAATGTGAAGAAAGATCATTCTTTACATCTAATATTGGAAGAAATTTTAGAGGAAACTATGTCAGAAAAACCCTGAAATAAATCAAAGATAAATATAAAAATAATGGGAAATTTCATAGCTGGAGAACGAGAAGACACAATTACTAAATAAGAGTCATGTACATAAGCTAGCTGGGGAACTGGGGAAATACAGCGTGCGTTAGGTTAAAGTATGGTCGGAACATGGGAATTAGGAGCAGAATAAGGCAATTCAGCCCTCTGAGCCTGCTCCGCCATTCAGTCAGATCATGGCTAATCTCTTCCTGGTCTCAAATCCACCTCCCACCTGTTGCCCATGTCCCTTTAACCCGTTTTTAATCAGAAATATATTTATCTTCTTCTTTAACCATTTAATGACTCAGATTCCACATAATAATTATCTTTATTATTGTCATAAGTAGGCTTACTTTAACACTGCAATAAAGTTATTGTGAAAATCCATTGTCGCCACACTCCGACACGTGTTCGGGTACACTGAGGGAGAATTCAGAATGTCCAATTCACCCAACAAGCACGTATTTCTGGACTTGTGGGAGGAAACCGGAGCACCCGGAGGAAAGCCATGCAGACACAGGGAGAATGTGCAGATTCCACACAGACAGTGACCCAAGTCGGGAATCGAACTAGGGACCCTGGCACTGTGAAGCAACAGTGCTAACCACAGTGCTGCCGTGCCGCCCAATCATGGGGCAGCGAATACCAAAAATGGACTACCCTCTGCGAGGAGTAGTTCCTCCTCATCTCAGTTCTGAATCTACTGCTTCTCAACGTATATCCGGGACCTCTCATTCTAGATTCCCCTACAAGGGGAAACATTTGGTCCACTTTTAGTTAGTTGATCAATCCCGTTTAGTATTTTATACACCTCAGCCAGATCCCCTCTCATCCGTCTAAACTTCAGCGAGTATAAGCCCAAACTATTTAATCTCTCCTCATACGTCAATGCCTTCATCCCCAGATCAATCTGGTGAACCTCCTCTGCACTGCCTCCAATACCACCGCATCCTTCCTCAAATAAGGAGGCCAAAACTGGACACAATACTCCAAATATGGTCTCACCAACACCCTAAACATTTGCAGCAATCCTTCTCTACTTTTATATTCCAGTCCTTTTCAATAAATGTGAACATTACATTTATCTTTTTAATTGCAAAACCTTTTGCGGACCACGTTCTGCGGTAGCGAGTAAGAATTGCCGGGTGCCTAAAGGCCTCCCTGGCGAGACCGCGATGGGTCGCTAACACAATTAGAGCCGATAACGATGCCCTAGACGGGACATCCTATTTACCCGAGTGGGCCCCGAGGGTCAGCCACAGGTCAGCCAGTACCAGCCTTTACCACCTGGGAGGCAGTGGCAGTGACTATCAGCCCGAGGACTGCCACCCAGTGCCACAAGAAACTTAACGACCTCCGCCGGGCCGCATGGGTGAGTTGGCATTGGTCCCCTGACACCAGTCCCGCCTGTCAACCTGCCCCCACCCTAAAGACTCTGCAGTTGGCAATGCACAACGCGGCCCCCCACCCTACCCTAATACCACGCCTTTGTCCCAGCACACACTGGCACCCACTAGCACATTCCACCCATTCTCAGCAGTGGTGCCCACACCTGCCATTCCCCACGATGGATGAAGTACGCGGTTTACAATGTCCTCTCTGTCCACGCTGGGGAGGTTGGTTCATAACCGATGGGAAAGGATCTAGACAGGGCATCAGGGTGCCAAACATCGGAGTCCTTATATCTGACAAGGAACGGGCCCTGGAGTTGATGGGAGTGGCCTAGGACAGAGCGGTCATCAACGTCGTGCCAATCAGTTACTGATGCACATCAGATGGAGGTAGGAATATCCAATGGCGTCAGCAGTTGGAGATTTGCTGCATCCCAGGACCCAGTTGAGTCCCAGTCCGATGCCGAGCCTCTGGACCAGGTTATCCTGGAGCTGATGCAGACGTAAGGGTGCGGCCGTGAGATTCAGAGGAGGATGACAGTGACACTCCAGCAGATCCATAGTCGATTAGAGGAGTCCCAAAGGCTATGGACGCAGGAGATGGTTCTGGCAATGCTAGGATAGTGACCGCAGTAGAACGTCTGGTGCACTGTGCCATCAGCATGAGTGGTGGTGTCTAAGGAGTAGCTCAGTGATGGCCATGGCTAAGGGCCTTGACAGCATGTGCCGCTCACTTGGGGAACATGTCCCTGATGCAGATGGACATTGCCGTAGAGCTGTGGAGCATGTCCCAATCACTGAGGGCCGTGTGCCAGTCTCAGGTGGCCATTGCTAAGGCACTCCAGAGCATCTCCCAGTCACTGAGGACCGTGTCCCAGATGAAGGTGGACATTGGTGCGGTGCGGCAGAGCATGGCCAGGTTACAGAAGGGCATCACCGAGGGTGTTGACACCATGGTGCAGCCAATGACAAGGCCAGATGATGTTGGAGCCTCTGGATCTCGCTCCCGCCATCCAGCTATTCCAAAGTGACCCCCAGAGAGACGATGGTGGTCACCAGCTCTCCCGAGTTCCTTCTCCTGACAACAGCACATATCTGGGTCAGCGGGAGGAACAGGGTGGCATGGCGAGGCATGTGCCACCGGCATGTCGGCAGGGACTCTGCGGCCCCAGCCATCCAGAGAATGCCCAACAAAGGCATGAAAGGCCACAGAGCGCGGTAAGCAGCAAGCTGACATGACCTCTATTGTGCATCCTGGGGTTACATCTAGACGTAGTGGCACAGCATGGAGGGCTAAGCAGTTTAAGAATCACTGAGAGGGCTCTGGGTGGGGGGGGGGGGGGGTTTGGCACCATTGATAGCTTGGGAAAATTAGGGTCACCATTATACACCATTAAAACACGTTACATGTGTTTCTTCCCACAGTCCAAAGATGTGCGGGTTAGGTGGATTGGCCATGCTAAATTGCCCGTAGTGTAAGGTTAATGGGGGGATTGTTGGGTTACGGGTATACGGGTTACGTGGGTTTAAGTAGGGTGATCATTGCTCGGCACAACATCGAGGGCCGAAGGGCCTGTTCTGTGCTGTACTGTTCTATGATGTTGCGCAGACCTGTGAAACCATCTGAAGCCTATCTGACCTACACTATTCCATTTTCATCCATATGTCTATCCAGTGACCACTTAAATGCCCTTAAAGTTGGCGAGTCTACTACTGTTGCAGGCAGGGCATTCCACACCCCTACTACTCTCTGAGTAAAGAAACTGCCTCTGACATCTGTCCTATATCTACCACCCATCAATTTAAAGCTATGTCCCCTCGTGTTTGTCATCACCATCCGAGGAAAGAGACTCTCACTGTCCACCCTATCTAACCCTCTGACTATCTTATATGTCTCTATTAAGTCACCTCTCAGCCTTCTCCTCTCTAACGAAAACAACCTCAAGTCCCTGAGCCTTTCGTCGTAAGACCTTCCCTCCATACCAGGCAACATCCTAGTAAATCTCCTCTGAACCCTTTCCAAAGCTTCCACATCCTTTCTATAATGTGGTGACCAGAGCTGCAGCAGGACCTTGTGGCTCCGAAACTCAATCCCCCTACTGATAAAGGCTAGCCCACCATATGCCTTCTTAACAGCTCTATTAACCTGGGTGGCACCTTTCAGGGATTTAAGTACCTGGATGCTTTTGAAAGAGTATATTAACCCAATTTTAGCCACAGCTGAGGGAGAAAGTATGCTGGCAAGATCATGGGATCCAGGACCTTTCTCACAGAGCTGTGCAACAATAAATTCCTTCTTTTGCTCACGTTAAGGTCTATTTGCAAATATTTTCACACAACAGTGACTCTGAGTTTTTACTTTCATTTTCACATTTGGCTGCTGGAGACTCCAACAGAGAAGTATTGTGGCCTGTCTCTCTATTTCTATTTTAAAGAGGTATTCCAAGGAAGAAACTCAATTATTATAGTTACCTACTGTTTTGGCAAAAAGGGGTTTTTGGTTTCTGCAATCTTGTTATTGAATTGGAACAGTTAAGGGGGGATTTATTAAGGGTCATATGTAGATTACTGTAGCTGCGTAGGGTCTTTCTGTTTGTAGTTGATAATAATCCTTACTGTGTGTGTTTATACAAATGTTAACTGAATTCGTAAAATAAAGCTTGTTTTGTGATTAAAAACATCTGAAACCTCTGTTGAATAACACTTGAAAGGCAGACCCTTGTGCTCATTGTAACCAAAATCAATCAACAGTTGTAGGCCAGGTGAACTCAATAATATACTTTGGAGTTTTCTAAACCCTGGCCCATAAAACCTCCTCCTCCTCATACAAGGCCCATGTTCCTCCATCTCTAGTATCTTGTCACACTGCTGACCCAGGTTGTGGAGGATACAGCAGACCACCACAAAGCAGGCGGCCCTCCCGGGGTGTACATTCACACCACACATGTGTCAAGCAATAACCATCTCCTACAAGTGAGGATCTAATTATTGCCCCTTGACATTCAATGGCACTGCCATTATTGAAGTCCCCACAATCAACAACCTGGGGGTTCCCATTGATCAGAAACTGAACTGGACTAGCCACATTAACACTGTGGCTCCCAAGCGCCAGGAAGGAACCCCCCCGACAGGCCGGACGGCGGAGGAGGAGCGGGCGGCAACGGCGGAGGAGGAGCGGGCGGCAACGGCGGAGGAGCGGGCGACAACGGCGGAGGAGCGGGCGGCAACGGCGGAGGAGCGGGCGACAACGGAGGAGGAGCGGGCGGCAGCGGCGGGCGGCAGCGGAGGAGAAGCGGAGGAGGAGCAGGCGGCAGCTGAGGAGGAGCGGGCGGCGGCGGAAGGCGGAGGCGAGGAGCAACGGCGACAGGGAGGCCCAGCAGCGGCAGGTCCAACCCCTCTCCCCCCCCCCCCCCCACGCGGGCCGGGAACGGAGCGGCAGTGGCGGGCCCTCTTTCCCCCCCCCCCCCCCAAACCAGCAGCGGGGACCCACCCCCCAACCAGCAGCGGGACACCACCCCCCCCCCCCCCAACCAGCAGCGGGGACACCAGCAGCGGGGACACCATCCCCCCCCCCAACCAGCAGCGGGGACACCAACCCCCCCCCCAACCAGCAGCGGGGACACCAACCCCCCCCCCCCCAACCAGCAGCGGGGACACCAACCCCCCCCCCCCCCAACCAGCAGCGGGGACACCAACCCCCAACCAGCAGCGGGGACACCAACCCCCCCCCCCCCCCAACCAGCAGCGGGGACACCACCCCCCCCCCCCCCCCACCCCGCACCGGGGACCCCACCCCCCCCCCCCCCCCAACCAGCAGCGGGGACACCACCCCCCCCCCCCAACCAGCAGCGGGCCCCGGCCCACTCGCCCCTCCCCCTCCCCCCCAACTGCAGTGACCACCACGTGGCAAGGACAAAGGGACTCTCTCTCTCTCTCCTGGGCGAGTGGAGAGAGAAAACAAAAGAAAAAAGAGACTTATATTTCTGTTCTTTTTTTAAAATAAAAACCCAAAAGAAAACTGGTAAAGAGAAAAGGGGTGAAATAAAGGGGTAAAGGAAAGAAGGGGGGAAATAAATTTTTCATTTAAAAAAAAAAAATATATACATATATTTTTATATATATATATATATATATATATATTAATAAATAAAATTAAAATAGGGTGCGGAAAAGGGGGAAAAGAAGAACAAGGAGAGAAGAAACGATGAAGGGGAAGGGGGAGAAAAAAATGCTAGAAGGGACCCAAGAGAAAGGGGGCACCGGAGGTAGACGGGGCAAAGGGCAAACCAGCTTGGGCGAACGAGTCAACACGCGAAGCAGCGGGAAGAATGTATCGCCGCATCCAAAAGAGCTGGACGGGCGGGCAACCTCTCCCCTGGGGTTAGAGGGGGGCGTGAATTGGAAGGAAGCCATTGCCGAGGTGGTGAGGGAGCAGCTGCAGGCAATCAAGGCAGAGTTAAAAGCAGACACAGAGGCCGCAGCACAGGCAGCAGTGACCAGGGCCATGTCAGGGGTGCAGCAGGCTCTGACCAGAATGGAGGAGAAAGTGGATGCCCAAGGGAAGATACTGGAAGCCCAAGGGGCAACCATTAAAGAGCTGGAGAAGGCAGCGACTGACGTGAGCGACCGGGTCATGTCCCTGGAGAGGGAAATGGCGAAACTGAGTGCAACACAGGGGAGCCTGAAGGGCAGGGTAGACGACCAGGAGATCAGCTCGAGAAGGCAAAACATTAAGATAGTGGGCCTGCCAGAGGGGATAGAGGGTAGAAATCCCACAACATTCGTGGCTGCTATGCTGGGCTCCTTAGTGGGGCGGGAAACTTTTCCCACCCCACCGGAAATGGACAGAGCTCATCGGTCACTGCGCCCGAAGCCCAAGGAAGGGGAAAAACCGAGAGCAGTTATAGCCAGACTGCACCGGTACCGGGATAGGGAGACAATCCTGCGCTGGGCCAAGGAGAATAGAGCCTGCAATTGGGACGGGCACGCCATCCGAATCTACGAGGATTTTGGAGCGGACATAGCTAAGAGACGGGCGGAGTTCAACAGAGCGAAAGCAGCTCTCTATAAGAACAAAGTACGTTTTGGTATGCTGTACCCAGCAAAACTCTGGGTCACATACCAACACAAGGAATATTTCTTTACAGCCCCTGCCGAGGCGAATAGATTCGTTGAGGAGCACGGGCTGGAAAAACGCCATGGGAAGTAGGGACGAGGGGCCCATGGCAAGGAGATACGTCATGCCGACGGGGGGGTGGGGAGGGGCGAGGCAAAGCCAGCTCCCTCCCCCCTGGCAGGAACACCCAGGAAAAACAACCCAATGCCCAAGGGCCCGCTCCAGGTGGAAGGCCAGGCCCCGGCACGAGGGAACGGGAGTACTGGAGAGGGGAGAGGGGAAGGGGGACAGCAACCTCCGAGCGGGGAGCCACCGTGCTAGCGGGAAAGCTAGCGAAGGGGGCGCGCAACAGAGCAGGGCCGCAGCGCACCCCCAACAGGGGGGAAGGCGCCAGGCAGGGGAGGGGGGGGATCACCCATCAAAGGTGGGAGAGCAAATGGGGACAGGAATGGGGGAGAGAGGGGCAATGGAGGGGTACACAGGGGTATCCCCGAAAGGGATAGAGTGGGGGGGGGGGCACTCGGGGGGCGAGAGACCAGGGAGGGGAAATGCAGGGACGAAGGGACAAAAGAGGCCAGAAAGGGAATAGGGCCACAAAGTGCCACAGACAAGGGCTCGAAACAGGGAACTGCTGCAAACACCCACCCAGTACGGTCCTGTGGGTGAAGGGGCCCCCCGGAGTGCAGGGGACTACCCGCGTGGCGGACACACAGTGGACGGCCATGGCGGGTGTCCCCGGGACAAGGGGGAACCCCGGAGCGCAGGGACCCGACCGCATGGGGAGAGCAGTGATAGTGGACATCCTGGACGGCCCCCTAACAAAGGGAAACCCCAGAGGGCAGGGGCGCGTCCACCGGACAAATATGGTTAACCCCACAGGAGCAAGGGGGCAGAAGCCCCCCACCAGAATAGTCACCTGGAACGTAAGGGGACTTAATGGCCCAGTGAAGAGATCTAGAGTCCTCACCCACCTTAGAAACATGAGGGCCGACATAGTCTTCCTCCAAGAGACGCACTTGAGGGAGCAGGACCAACTGCGGGTAAGAAAGGGCTGGGTGGGACAAACCTATCATTCCTGTTATGGGGCAAGGGCCAGGGGGGTGGCGATCCTGATTGGCAAGAGGACAATGTTTAGGGCGACAAAGACGGTTACGGACCCAGGGGGACGGTATGTCATGGTCAGCGGGGCCCTGGATGGGGCGCCGGTAGTCCTAGTTAACGTGTATGCGCCCAACTGGGACGACACGAGCTTCATCCAAAAGACCATGGCAGAAATCCCGGACATAGCGACGCACCGACTAATCATGGGGGGGGACTTCAACTGTGTACAGGACCCAACGACGGACAGATCAAACCCCAGAACGGGGAAAACCTCAAACATGGCAAGGGAACTCAGTCACTATATGGAGCAGATGGGAGCAGTAGGCCCCTGGAGATTCGCCCACCCGGGGGAGAAAGAATTCTCTTTCTTCTCCCCAGTACACAACGTGTACACCAGAATTGACTTCTTTGTGGTGGGGAAAACGGTGCTTCCAGAGATAGACAAGGTGGAATACTCCGCAATTGTGATATCAGACCACGCTCCACACTACATGGATGTGCGGCTAGAGACGGGAAGGGCCCAGCGCCCCAAATGGAGGTTGGACAGTGCCTTACTAGCTGACAAGGCCTTCAGCGAAAGGATAGCGCGGGCCATAGCGGAGTACACTGAGATCAACCAAAACGGGGAGGTCTCACCCTCCACGTTCTGGGAAGCGCTTAAGGCCGTACTAAGAGGGGAAATCATAGCCTACAAAGCGCAAAGAGATAGGGAGGAAAGGGTGGCTAGGCAGAAGCTGGTCGACTCCATACTGGAGGTAGACCATAAATACTCCGAGGCCCCGACCGTAGAACTCCTGGCGGAGAGGAAAGAATTACAAAGGAACTTTGACCTGCTCTCCACCAGGAAAGCAGTACACCAACTCCGCCAGGCACGCGGGGCCCTATACGAACACGGAGACAAAGCCAGCCGCCTGTTGGCCCACCAGCTGAGAAAGCAGGCAGCCAGCAGAGAAATTGCGCAAATCAGAGATACCAGAGGCACGTTGGAAACAGAACCAGAGAGGATTAACAAAACCTTCAAGGCCTTCTACCAAGAGCTGTACACCTCAGAGCCCCCAACGGGGAAGGCTGGGATGAACCGGTTTCTTGACGGACTGGACATACCAGTTGTGGGAGAGGGCAGAAAACGGGATCTGGAAGCACCACTAGCACTGGGAGAGATCATGGACAGCATTAGCTCCATGCAGGCGGGGAAGGCGCCGGGACCGGACGGATTCCCGGCGGACTTCTACAAAAAGTTTGCGACAGCGCTGGCCCCGCACCTGCGGGAGATGTTCACAGACTCGCTAGCTAGGGGCACATTGCCACCCACGTTAGCACAGGCCTCAATCTTGCTGATACCTAAGAAAGACAAAGACCCAACGGAATGTGGGTCATACAGACCCATATCTCTGCTGAATGCAGACGCCAAAATACTGGCCAAAATCCTAGCCAAGAGGCTAGAAGACTGTGTACCTGAGGTGGTCACAGAGGACCAGACGGGCTTTGTCAAAGGTAGACAGCTTACCGCGAACATCAGGCGCCTGCTGAACGTGATAATGACCCCCTCCGGGGAGAGAACACAAGAGGTGATCGTCTCCCTGGACGCAGAAAAGGCCTTCGACAGAGTCGAGTGGAAATACCTCATAGAGGTACTGGAGCGGTTCGGGCTTGGAACAGGGTTCACCGCTTGGGTAAAGCTCCTGTACAATGCTCCCATGGCGAGTGTACAGACCAACAATACCAACTCCCAATACTTCCAGCCGCACAGGGGCACCAGACAAGGATGCCCACTGTCCCCGCTGCTGTTCGCACTAGCAATTGAACCGCTAGCAATCGCGCTCAGGGCAGCAAAAAATTGGAGGGGGATCCGAAGGGGAGGTAGAGAGCACAGAGTCTCACTCTATGCGGATGATTTGCTCCTCTATATCTCGGACCCACAAAGCAGCATGGACGGAATCATCGCACTCCTGAAAGAGTTTGGAGCCTTCTCGGGCTACAAACTCAACATGAGCAAAAGTGAGATCTTCCCAGTACACCCGCAAGGGGGGGGGGGGGGGGGGCAGCACTAAAGGGGCTGCCGTTCAATCAAGCCCGACATAAATTCCGCTACCTGGGGATCCAAATAGCCCATGACTGGAAAGGGATCCACAAATGGAACCTCACCAGCCTGACGGAGGAAGTTAAAAAGGACCTGCAAAGATGGAACACACTCCCGCTCTCCCTCGCGGGGAGAGTTCAGACGATCAAAATGAACGTACTGCC
Organism: Scyliorhinus canicula; assembly: GCF_902713615.1. Taxonomy (NCBI): domain Eukaryota; kingdom Metazoa; phylum Chordata; class Chondrichthyes; order Carcharhiniformes; family Scyliorhinidae; genus Scyliorhinus; species Scyliorhinus canicula. Next base: position 48,541,393 of record NC_052158.1, on the reverse strand, counting down.
CAGGTTCCTCTTCCTGTTTAGATCCATTCCGATCTACATCCCCAAGGCCTTTTTCAAAGCGCTGGACAAACTCATCATGGCGTTCGTATGGGGGGGTAAAAATGCTAGGATCCCAAAGAAGGTCTTACAAAAAACAAAAACCAGGGGAGGGCTAGCCCTCCCGAATCTACAATTCTACCACTGGGCAGCAACAGCCGAGCGAGTAAGGGGATGGATCCAGGAGCCAGAGGCTGAGTGGGTGCGTGCGGAGGAGGCCTCCTGCATGGGAACCTCCCTCCGGGCCCTCGCCACGGCAGCACTCCCATCCCCACCCAAAAAACACTCCAGCAGCCCAGTGGTGACAGCCACCCTCCAATCCTGGAACCAACTGCGGCAGCAACTTGGCCTGACCAAAATGTCGAACAGGGCTCCCATCTGCAACAACCATAGGTTCACACCAGCACTGACTGACGCCACCTTCAAAAGGTGGAGGCAGGACGGGGGGACACTGACAGTCAGGGACCTATACACGGACGACAGGATCGCAACACTGGACGAACTGACAGAGAAATTTCAGCTAGCTGGGGGGAACGAGCTACGGTACCTGCAGCTCAAAAACTTCCTACGAAAGGAGACAAGGACGTACCCACAACCGCCACGACAGACACTACTGGAAGACCTACTGGACGCAAGTATCCTAGAGAAAGGGAACTGTAGTGACATGTATGACCGACTGGTAGATAGGGACGACACCGTACTGGACGCAACAAGGAGGAAATGGGAGGACGACCTGGGGATGGAGATAGGGTGGGGACTCTGGAGCGAAGCACTGCATAGGGTCAACTCCACCTCCACGTGCGCAAGGCTCAGCCTGACGCAACTAAAAGTGGTACATAGAGCCCACTTAACAAGAACCCGTATGAGTAGGTTCTTCCCGGAGGTGGAAGACAGATGTGAACGGTGCCAAAGAGGCCCGGCCAACCACGCCCACATGTTCTGGTCTTGCCCCAGACTCGTGGAGTACTGGACAGCCTTCTTCGAGGTTATGTCCAAAGTGGTGGGAGTGAGGGTGGAGCCATGCCCGATAGTGGCGGTCTTCGGGGTTTCAGAACAGCCAGATCTATTCCTGGGGAGGAGGGCGGACGCCCTTGCCTTTGCCTCCCTGATCGCCCGCCGTAGAATCCTGTTTGGCTGGCGGTCAGCAGCACCGCCCAGAGCTGCGGACTGGCCGTCCGACCTCTCGGAATCTCTCCAAATGGAGAAAATCAAATTTGCCATCCGAGGGTCGGACGACGGCTTCCACAGAACGTTGGAGCCATTCATGCAACTGTTCCGGGAACTATTTGTGGCCAATGTACAAGAGGAAGAATAGTCGGGGGAAGGTGGCGGGAGGGGGGGGGGGGCTACAGGTTCGGTACGGGGGTTCGATGGCTAGCTAAGGCCCAAAACCAAACTAAATAAACATGTTGAGGGGGGGGGGGGGGGGGGGGGCGGGCGCAGTTACCACTACGAAGATGCTTACCTGTAAATATGTATGTTAATTTTTGCGTGTTTGTTTGTTTTTTTTTTTTTTGTTCTTTTTCTCTCCTAACAATTTGTAATTTGTTCAATATAAAATATGAAAACTGAATAAAAACATTTATAAAAAAAAACACTTGTGGCTCCCAGGGCAGGTCAAAGGCTAGGAATCTTATGGTGAGTAACTCACCTCCTGACCCCCGGCTACACCCCGCTCTGATTCCGGTGGATTCCCTCCGGTAGATCGGGCCCTATATTCTATGAATTAGGCATTAAATAGTATATACAGCAAATAAAGATCCCATAGATTTACTAGACAACCCACATATGATGCACCATGGATCACTGGTTTTCCTGCTGCACCCTGGTCAAAGGATCACTGGTTTTCCTGCTGTACCCTGGTCACAGGATCACTGGGTTTTCCTGCTGCACCCTGGTCACAGGATCACTGGGTTTTCCTGCTGCACCCTGGTAACAGGATCACTGGGTTTTCCTGCTGCACCCTGGTCACAGGATCACTGTTTTCTTGCTGCACCCTGGTCACAGGATCAATGGGTTTTTCTGCTGCACCCTGGTCACAGGATCACTGGGCTTTCCTGCTGCACCCTGGTCACAGGATCCCTGGGTTTCCTGCTGCACCCTGATCACAGGATCACTGGGTTTCCAGCTGCACTCTGGTCACAGGATCACTGGGTTTCTTGCTGCACCCTGGTCACAGGATCACTGGGTTTCCTGCTGCACCCTGGTTACAGGATCACTGGGTTTCTTGCTGCACCCTGGTCACAGGATCACTGGTTTTCCTGCTGCACCCTGGTCACAGGATCACTGGGCTTTCCTGCTGCACCCTGGTCACAGGACCACTGGGCTTTCCTGCTGCACCCTGGTCACAGGATCACTGGGCTTTCCTGCTGCACCCTGGTCACAGGACCACTGGGCTTTCCTGCTGCACCCTGGTCACAGGACCACTGGGTTTCTTGCTGCACCCTGGTGACAGGATCACTGGGTTTCCTGCTGCACCCTGGTCACAGGGATTTCCTGCTGCACCCTGGTCACAGGATCACTGGGTTTTCCTGCTGCACCCTGTTCACAGGATCACTGGGTTTCCTGCTGCACCCTGGTCACAGGATCATGGGTTTCCTGCTGCACCCTGGTCACAGGATCACTGGGTTTCCAGCTGCACCCTGGGTCACAGGATCACTGTGTTTCCCTGCTGCACCCTGGTCACAGGATCACTGGGTTTCCAGCTGCACCCTGGGTCACAGGATCACTGTGTTTCCCTGCTGCACCCTGGTCACAGGATCACTGTGTTTTCCTGCTGCACCCTGGTCACAGGATCACTGTGTTTTCCTGCTGCACCCTGGTCACAGGATCACTGTGTTTTCCTGCTGCACCCTGGTCACAGGGTTTTCCTGCCGCACCCTGGTCACAGGATCACTGTGTTTTCCTGCTGCACCATGGTCACAGGGTTTCCCTGCTGCACCCTGGTCACAGGATCACTGGGTTTCCTGCTGCACCCTGGTCACAGGATCACTTTGTTTTCCTGCTGCACCCTGGTCACAGGATCATGGGTTTCCTGCTGCACCCTGGTCACAGGATCACTGTGCTTTCCTGCTGCACCCTGGTCACAGGATCACTGTGTTTTCCTGCTGCACCCTGGTCACAGGATCACTGTGTTTTCCTGCTGCACCCTGGTCACAGGGTTTTCCTGCTGCACCCTGGTCACAGGATCACTGTGTTTCCCTGCTGCACCCTGGTCACAGGGTTTTCCTGCCGCACCCTGGTCACAGGATCACTGTGTTTTCCTGCTGCACCCTGGTCACAGGGTTTTCCTGCTGCACCCTGGTCACAGGATCACTGGGATTTCCTGCTGCACCCTGCGTTACAGCATCACTGTGTTTTCCTGCTGCACCCTGGTCACAGGATCACTGGGTTTCCAGCTGCACCCTGGGTCACAGGGTTTTCCTGCTGCACCCTGGTCACAGGATCACTGTGTTTTCCTGCTGCACCCTGGTCACAGGATCACTGGTTTTCCTGCTGCACCCTGGTCACAGGATCACTGGGTTTCCTGCTGCACCCTGGGTCACAGGATCACTGTGTTTTCCTGCTGCACCCTGGTCACAGGATCACTGTGTTTTCCTGCTGCACCCTGGTCACAGGGTTTTCCTGCCGCACCCTGGTCACAGGATCACTGGGTTTCCTGCTGCACCCTGGTCACAGGATCATGGGTTTCCTGCTGCACCCTGGTCACAGGATCACTGGGTTTCCTGCTGCACCCTGGGTCACAGGATCACTGTGTTTCCCTGCTGCACCCTGGTCACAGGATCACTGGGTTTCCAGCTGCACCCTGGGTCACAGGATCACTGTGTTTCCCTGCTGCACCCTGGTCACAGGATCACTGTGTTTTCCTGCTGCACCCTGGTCACAGGATCACTGTGTTTTCCTGCTGCACCCTGGTCACAGGATCACTGTGTTTTCCTGCTGCACCCTGGTCACAGGGTTTTCCTGCCGCACCCTGGTCACAGGATCACTGTGTTTTCCTGCTGCACCATGGTCACAGGGTTTCCCTGCTGCACCCTGGTCACAGGATCACTGGGTTTCCTGCTGCACCCTGGTCACAGGATCACTTTGTTTTCCTGCTGCACCCTGGTCACAGGATCATGGGTTTCCTGCTGCACCCTGGTCACAGGATCACTGTGCTTTCCTGCTGCACCCTGGTCACAGGATCACTGTGTTTTCCTGCTGCACCCTGGTCACAGGATCACTGTGTTTTCCTGCTGCACCCTGGTCACAGGGTTTTCCTGCTGCACCCTGGTCACAGGATCACTGTGTTTCCCTGCTGCACCCTGGTCACAGGGTTTTCCTGCCGCACCCTGGTCACAGGATCACTGTGTTTTCCTGCTGCACCCTGGTCACAGGGTTTTCCTGCTGCACCCTGGTCACAGGATCACTGGGATTTCCTGCTGCACCCTGCGTGACAGCATCACTGTGTTTTCCTGCTGCACCCTGGTCACAGGATCACTGTGTTTTCCTGCTGCACCCTGGTCACAGGATCACTGGGATTTCCTGCCGCACCCTGGTCACAGGGTTTTCCTGCTGCACCCTGGTCACAGGATCACTGTGTTTTCCTGCTGCACCCTGGTCACAGGATCACTGGTTTTCCTGCTGCACCCTGGTCACAGGATCACTGGGTTTCCAGCTGCACCCTGGGTCACAGGATCACTGTGTTTTCCTGCTGCACCCTGGTCACAGGATCACTGTGTTTTCCTGCTGCACCCTGGTCACAGGGTTTTCCTGCCGCACCCTGGTCACAGGATCACTGGGTTTTCCTGCTGCACCCTGGTCACAGGATCACTGGGTTTTCCTGCTGCACCCTGGTCACAGGATCACTGGGTTTACCTGCTGCACCCTGGTCACAGGATCACTGGGTTTTCCTGCTGCACCCTGGTCACAGGAGCACTGGGATTTCCTGCTTCACCCTGGGTCACAGGATCACTGTGTTTTCCTGCTGCACCCTGGTCACAGGATCACTGTGTTTTCCTGCTGCACCCTGGTCACAGGATCACTGTGTTTTCCTGCTGCACCCTGGTCACAGGATCACTGTGTTTTCCTGCTGCACACTGGTCACAGGGTTTTCCTGCCGCACCCTGGTCACAGGATCACTGTGTTTTCCTGCTGCACCATGGTCACAGGGTTTCCCTGCTGCACCCTGGTCACAGGATCACTGGGTTTCCTGCTGCACCCTGGTCACAGGATCACTTTGTTTTCCTGCTGCACCCTGGTCACAGGATCATGGGTTTCCTGCTGCACCCTGGTCACAGGATCACTGTGCTTTCCTGCTGCACCCTGGTCACAGGATCACTGTGTTTTCCTGCTGCACCCTGGTCACAGGATCACTGTGTTTTCCTGCTGCACCCTGGTCACAGGGTTTTCCTGCTGCACCCTGGTCACAGGATCACTGTGTTTTCCTGCTGCACCCTGGTCACAGGGTTTTCCTGCCGCACCCTGGTCACAGGATCACTGTGTTTTCCTGCTGCACCATGGTCACAGGGTTTCCCTGCTGCACCCTGGTCACAGGATCACTGGGTTTCCTGCTGCACCCTGGTCACAGGATCACTTTGTTTTCCTGCTGCACCCTGGTCACAGGATCATGGGTTTCCTGCTGCACCCTGGTCACAGGATCACTGTGCTTTCCTGCTGCACCCTGGTCACAGGATCACTGTGTTTTCCTGCTGCACCCTGGTCACAGGATCACTGTGTTTTCCTGCTGCACCCTGGTCACAGGGTTTTCCTGCTGCACCCTGGTCACAGGATCACTGTGTTTCCCTGCTGCACCCTGGTCACAGGGTTTTCCTGCCGCACCCTGGTCACAGGATCACTGTGTTTTCCTGCTGCACCCTGGTCACAGGGTTTTCCTGCTGCACCCTGGTCACAGGATCACTGGGATTTCCTGCTGCACCCTGCGTTACAGCATCACTGTGTTTTCCTGCTGCACCCTGGTCACAGGATCACTGTGTTTTCCTGCTGCACCCTGGTCACAGGATCACTGGGATTTCCTGCCGCACCCTGGTCACAGGGTTTTCCTGCTGCACCCTGGTCACAGGATCACTGTGTTTTCCTGCTGCACCCTGGTCACAGGATCACTGGTTTTCCTGCTGCACCCTGGTCACAGGATCACTGGGTTTCCAGCTGCACCCTGGGTCACAGGATCACTGTGTTTTCCTGCTGCACCCTGGTCACAGGATCACTGTGTTTTCCTGCTGCACCCTGGTCACAGGGTTTTCCTGCCGCACCCTGGTCACAGGATCACTGGGTTTTCCTGCTGCACCCTGGTCACAGGATCACTGGGTTTTTCTGCTGCACCCTGGTCACAGGATCACTGGGTTTACCTGCTGCACCCTGGTCACAGGATCACTGGGTTTTCCTGCTGCACCCTGGTCACAGGAGCACTGGGATTTCCTGCTTCACCCTGGGTCACAGGATCACTATGTTTTCCTGCTGCACCCTGGTCACAGGATCACAAGATTTTTGTGCCCTCATCGGATGGAGTAACATCTTGTCTGTTGATAAATTAACTTTCCACTGCAGGGAGCGGCCGTGCTTAGAAGAAGCTCCTGCCGGTCCACGATATTGCGGTCTTTTTCGGGGGTTCTCCACAAAGGTTTTGGGGGAGAAAATATTAAAATAAACCTCTCCAGGGTTGGCCCTGCCTCCCTCGCCTTGTGACAGCATCAAAGCTCCGTTTCACAGAGCTGGGGGGATGAAAAGGCGGAAGGGGAGAGACTGGTCCAGGTGGGTTCGGCGGGGCGACTGCACATGGAGGAGGACAGGGGATCGCAACCTGTTTCTCCAAAGAGCATCCTGAAAGCTGAAGGCCTCAAAAGAGCACGGAGAGGAAGAGAGAATTTTATTTTTTGCTTTTTCTCTCTCCTGCAAACTTGAAGGAAGCAGCGGGGGCAGTGCCAAGTGGAGGCCAAGACAGCAGGCCCGAAGCCAGGGTGCGATGTTGGTGAGATGTCCCACATCGGATGGCTCACGCCTAGAACATGGTAAAAAGACTAAGCCCAGTCCCAGGGAAATTCTGGAGGTATACAAAAAAAGAAGAGAGAGAAGTTTTAAAGCAATTTGAGATTGAAGAAGGATGTAAGAGTGAGGAAAAGGAAAAATAATAAGCCGTTAAATGATGCGAAAAGCAGCAGGCTCGCCGTTGAATGAGAATACGGGCAAAAGTGCTGACAAGATAGCGTTGGCCGGATCACTAGGTGGGGCCGCACTACTTACAGCGGAGAAGATGGCCGAGGTGATGGCGGTGGAGCTGGAAAAGCAGCTTGCGAGACATATGGAGGCTTTGAGGAAGGAGATGGCGGTCACATTCAAGCAGTTGAGGCTCCTTCATTACATGTTTTTAAGGTAAAGATAGATAGTTTTTTGAAGAATAAAGGGATTAAGGGTTATGATGTTCGGGCCGGAAAGTGGAGCTGAGTCCACAAAAGATCAGCCATGATCTAATTGAATGGCGGAGCAGGCTCAAGGGGCCAGATGGCCTACTCCTGCTCCTAGTTCTTATGTTCTTATGTTCTTAAGTCATTGATGTAGCTGTGGCAAAGACATCGGCCGAGGTGAGAGAGCTGGGCGGGAAGATGAAGGAAGTGGAGGAGTCCGCGCTGCAGCACATTGACCAGCTCACCTCGATGGGGGGACGAGCTGCAGAGGGCAGTGGAGGCAAACAGAGGGCTCTGAGCAAAGCTTGAGGACTTGGAAAACCGCTCGAGGAGGCACAATCTAAGAATTGTGGGCTTGCCCGAAGGGATAGAGGGTCCAAGGCCAACAGAGTAATTCTCTAAGAAGTTGGTGGAGCTGATGGAGAGGGGGAGAAACCCCTCTCGATACGAACTGGACTGAGCTCATCGGTCATTAAGACCGAAGCCCTAAGTGAATAGGCCGGCAAGAGCAGTTATTATCTGCTTCCATAAGTACTGCATGAATGAGAAGGTGTTAAGCTGGGCGAAGCAGAAGCGTGAGGTGCAGTGGGATGGTGCTGGAGTTCGGACCTATCAGAACTTGACGGTGGAGTTGGCAAAAAGACGAGCGGCGTTCGGGCGAGTGAAGGCGGCACTGTACGAGAAGGGGGTGCGATTTGCTATGGTATACCCGGCGAAGCTGAGGGTGCCAAAGACTTTCATTTCGTGACAGCGGAGCTGGCAGAGACGTTCGTGAGGGCAGAAGGCTTGGGACAGAAGTGAGGAGCAGAGCTGGAAGAGAGACTGTGGACTGTCATTGGGGAGCTGGAAAATGTACAAATGTTATAACTTTTTTTTACGGACGTGTATTGTAATTTACTTCTCTTCATATTGTTACAGAGTTCAAGTTATTGGTTGGGTTGACTGGAATTCTGTATTGCGACAGTTATTTCTTAGTTCAGTGAATTGTATTGGTTGTATTGTTGTTTTTGTTTTTTCTTTCACTGGGACTGGGTGGGAGGGGACGGTATAGCGTGGGCTGGGGGAGCCACCCGCGCTAGCCAACGAAAGTCGGCTCGTGAACGGAGGTGAGGTGAGAGCAGGGCTGTGGACATTGGAGCTTGATTGGCAGGTTTCGAAGGGCCTACGAGGCGAGCGAGGGGGAGGGGTGGGACTGATGCTGGGAGATGTTTCTTCAATGTAGGTGGGATTGTTGGAAGGGGGGAAGGGGAGTTATGTAGAGGATGGGGGCCCAGCAAAGCTGGAAAAGAGGAAGGAACTACCGGCGAGCTTTGACCGACTATCTACCAGGAAGGCGGAGCGCCAACTGAGGCGAGCAAGGGGTGCAGTTTATGAACATGGAGATTAGGCATCTGTTAGCAGGTTATCTCCGGAGGGAAGCAGTGGCAAGAGAAATTGTACAGGTGAGGGATAGGGCAGGGAAGCTACTAGATAAGAGGCCGAGTGTCCGCACAAAAACATCAGCTAGAGATAGATAGATAGAACAGTACAGCACAGAACAGCGCTTCGGTACTCGATGTTGTGCCGAGCAATGATCACCCTACTCAAACCCACCCTATACCTGTAACCCAACAAACCCCCCCCTTAACCTTACTTTTTAGGACACTACGGGCAATTTAGCATGGCCAATCCAACTAACCCGCACATCTTTGGACTGTGGGAGGAAACCGTAGCACCCGGAGGAAACCCACGCACACATGGGGAGGACGTGCAGACTCCACACAGACAGTGACCCAGCCAGGAATCAAACCTGGGACCCTGAAGCTGTGAAGCATTTATGCTAACCACCATGCTACCATGCTGCCCGAGATATTTTTCTCTCCACCGTGGGACTAAGCAGGGATGTCCTATGTCCTCCCTGCTGTTTGCATTCACGATTGAGCCGTTTGCCATCGCAGTAAGAAGTTCGGGAGTATGGAAAATAATAGTGCGTGGGGATGGTGGGGTGGAGGCTGTTATACCTGTCGGAACCAAGTGTGTCGATATGGGGAATATTGGAGCTGCTTCGAGTGTTTGGGTCTTTCTCGGGGTACAAACTAAATCTAGACAAGAGTATATATCGGCCAGGGGTCGGAACAGGGGTGGGGGCGACTGCCAATCCGTAGGGCAGTGACTCACTTTAGGTACCTGGGGAGCAGGTTGCCCCGGAGTGGGGGGGGAGCTCCGCAGGTCCAACATTTCTAGTTTGGTGGGGAGAGTGAAAGTTGATCTGGCAAAGTGGGATGGTGTCTCTCTGTCACTGGCGGTCGGGTACAGGCGGTTAAAATGAACGTGTTGCCACAATTTCTGTTTATTTTTCAATGCCTGCCGATTTTCCTGCCAAAGGCTTTTTTCAGAGAGATTGAGGGAATGTTTACCTCATTCATATGGGGAGGGAAGGTGGCCAGAGTGAGGAAGGTGCTGCTACAGAGGGGAAGGCAGGGAGTTTGGGTCTTCCGAACCTGATGTATTATGACTTGGCAGCGAATGTGGGGAAGGTGCGGAGTTGGGTCAGAGGGGTTGATTCCCAGTGGGTCAGAATGGAGTATATTTGTGCAGAGGTCAGCATTGAAAGCACGAGCAACAGGGCCGCTCCCGATAGCTCCGGGGAAATACTCAGGGAGTCTGGTAATAATAGCTTAATTGAGAATCTGGAGGCAATTTCGCCAACACCGGGTTGGGGGCAGGGTCAAGGGAAATGCTGATTTGGGGGAACCACAGATTTGCGCCAGGGAGGTGGGATGGAAAATTTTAGAAATGGGAGGAGAAGGGGATTAAGACACTAATAGATTTGATTCTTAGCGGTCGGTTTGTAAGGATTGAAGGAGCTGTAAGCGAAGTATGGGCGGGAGCAGGGGGAATTGTTTGGATGCATGCAGGTTCGTGATTTTGCCAGAAAGGAGATACACAACTTCCCGGTGGAGCCGGCCTCCACATTGCTGGTGGAGGTGCTGACAACAGGGGGACTGGAGACGGGGTACTGTCAGCGGTTTACGGAGCTATTTTGGAAGAGAAGGCACCACTGCAGGGGATCAAAGCAAAGAGTTGGGAGAGGTTATAGAGGAGGGGTTCTGGTGTGAGGTGCTTGGGAGAGCGAATGCCTCCACCTCGTGTGTGAGGTTGGGGCTGACACAGCTGAAGATGGTAGACAGAGCCCACCTCACGAGGGTAAGGATGAGCCAATTCTTCGAAGGAGTCGAAGATGTGTGTGAATGTTGCGGGCGGTGGGGGGGGAGGGAACCAATCACGTTCATATGTTTTGGTCCTGTCCAAAGCTAGAGGATTACTGAAAGGAGGTTTTTAGGGTAATTTCTAAAGTGGTGCACGTGAAACTGGACCCGGTGCCCCGGGAGGCCATATTCAGCGTGTCGGACCGGCCAGGGTTGGAAACGGGTGCGGAGGCAGATGTTGTGGCCTTTGCCTCGTTGATCGCCTGAAGATGGATCCTGTTGGGATGGAGAGGAGCCTCCCCACCCTGTGCCCTGGCGTGGCAGGGGGATTTGTTGGAATTCTTGTTTCTTGAGAAGGTTAAGTTTGAACTGAAGGGAAGGACGGAGGGGTTCTACAATTCATGGGCACTATTCATTATACACTTTCAAGAACCGGATAACATTGAACATTAGTTGGGGGGGATGGGTGGGAGGGTTGGGGGGAGGGGGGCCGATGGGTGTTAATGGCCACTATGGGGGATTCCTGATTCCTTTTTGTCAGTTGTTTATGTGAACATGCGGGCTAATGTTTGGGGGTTTGGTTGTCGGATGGGATTGTTGTTATTGATATGGGAATTGACATATTTGTTATTAATTATTGTTTATTGTTGGTGGGTGTAAATTTGGGAGAAAATGCAAAAAAGGAGGAGAATAAAGAAATATTTTAAATTAAAAAAAAACAAAAAAAACTTTCCACTGCAATACTCACAGAGTGGGAACTTGGTGCTGTGGGGTGGGCGGGGGGCTAGATAATGTCATTGGAAGATGCACCATGAATGTGTGGCAAAGACTGATGATGATGACAGTCAACTGCAGTAGGAGATTGATTGGCTAGCAGAATGGACAGAGAAGAGGCAGATGGAACTTAATACAGAGAAATGTGAGATGCATTTTTACACAATTAATAGGATAAGCTGTTCAGACATAATGGCCGGTTTCTTCGTCCCTCTACAGCAGAATACTCAGCGATCATAATCTCCAACCACGCTCCACATTTTATGGATGTGTGGTTGGAGACGGCCCTCCTAACCGACAATGCTTTTTGTGAAAAAATATCACAGGCCATAGCATGCAGGGAAGAGAAGGTTGCTAAGCAACAGCTAGTCGATTCCTTAGGTAGACCGGTGATACTCCAAGGCCCTGACCGTAAAGCACCTGGCAGCGAGAAAAAAATTACAGATAGACAATGATCTGTTTTCCACGAGGAAAACAGTGCACCAACACTGCCAGGCACGGGGGACCCTGTACGAACACGGAGACAAGGTTAGCTGTCTGCTGGCTCACCAGCTGAGAAAGCAGGCAGCCACAAGGGAAATAGCACAGATTAGGGACAGCCGAGGCAAATTAGTAGTGGAACCGGACAAGGTTAACAACGCCTTCGAGACCTTCTACCAGGTGCTGGACACCTCGGAGCCCCAAGAAGGGGACTTGGGGATGAAGCAGTTCCTTGATGGACTGGACATGCCTTTTGTGGATGAAGACAGGAAACGACAGGGGCCTGGAAGCACTGCCAGAACTGGGACAGGTCATGGAGAGTATTAGCTCCATGCAGGCGGGGAAGGCACTGGGACCAGACGGTTTCCCGGCAGACTTCCACAAAAGATTTGCGACAGCACTGGCCCCCCTGCAGGACATGTTCACAGACTTGCTGGCTGGGGGCACACTGTTGACTACGCTAGCCAAAGCCTCAATCTCTCTGATACCTAAAAAAAGACAAAGACCTAACAGAATGTGGTTCCTGCAGACCCACCTCGCTACTAAATGCAGATGTAAAACTGCTGGCCAAGATCGGAGCCAAAAGGCTGAAGGATTACGTACCAGAGGTGGTTGCAGAAGACCAGACGGGCTTTGTCAAGGGTAGACAGCTAACTACGAACCTGAGGTGATGATCTCGCTGGATGCTGAAAAGGCCATCGACAAAGTTGAATGGAAGTACCTCACAGAGTTATTGGAGTGGTTCAGGCTTGGAATAGGGTTCACCTCCTGGGTAAAGCTCCTATACAACGCTTCCATGGCGAGTGCAAGGACCGGCACCACCAGCTCCCAGTACATCTAGCTGCACAGAGACACAAGGCCGGGATGCCCGTTATCCCCACTGCTGTTTGCCCTTGCAATTGAGCCAATAGCAATCACACTCAGGACAGCAAAGAATTGGAAAGAGATCAGGAGCGGAGGCAGAGAGCACAGACACTCGCTCTATGCGGATGACCTGCTTCTCTATGCCACGGACTCGCTAAACAGCATGGAAGGAATCATGACACACTTGAAAGAGTTTGGAGCCTTTTCGGGCTACAAACCTAGCCTGGGCAAAAGCGAGATCTTCCCGGTGAACTCGCAAGGGGGAGGGGCAGAGCTGGAGGGGCTGCCGTTCAAACAGGCCCGGCAGTAATTTCAATACCTGGGAATCCAAACCGCTCACAACTGGACAGTGATCCACAAGTGGAAACTGACAAGCCTGACCAGTTAAAAAGGACCTGCAGAGATGGAACACACTCCCACTCTCCCTGGTGTGGAGGGTGCAAATGATCAAAATAAACGTACTGGCCAGGTTCCTGTTCCTGCTTAGATCCATCCCAGTCTACATCCCCAAGGACTTTTTCAACTCACTGGATGAACTGATTATGGTGTTTGTATGGGGGTGGGGTGGATGGGGACAAGAATACAAGGATCCCAAAGAGAGTACTGCAGAGATCGAGATCCATGGGGGGCCTAGCTCTCCCAAACCTCCAATATTATTATTGGGTAGTGACCGCAGAGAGAGTAAAGGAATGGATAAAGGAGCCAGATGCTGAGTTGGTGCTCATGGAGGATGGCTCCTGTAGAGGAACCTCCCTCCGGGCCCTCGCCACAGCAGCACTCCCATCCCCACCTAATAAATATTCAACTTGCCCACTGGTGGTAGCAACACTCCAGTCATGGAACCAACTGTGACTGCATTTCGGGCTAACTGAGATGTCCCATAAAGCCCCCATGTTATAATAATCTCTATTGTCACAGGTAGGCTTACCTTAAACTGCAATGACGTTACTGTGAAAATCCCCTCGTTGCCACGTTCCAGCACTTGTTGGGGTACACGGAGGGAGAATTCAGAATGTCCAAGTGACCTAACAGCACGTCTTTTGGGACTAGTAGGAGGAAACTGGAGAACCCTGAGGAAACCAACGCAGACACGGGGACAACATGCAGACACCGCACAGACAGTGACCCAGGCCGGGAATCGAACCTGGGACCCTGGCGCTGTGAAGCCATAGTGTTGACCACTGTGCTACCACGCCAGCCCACTGTGCTACCGTGCATCTCTGCAACAACCCCAGGGTCAAGCGGTTGACCATAGATGCCTCCATCAACAGGTAGAGACAGGACGAGGGGGGTCAGTGACTGTTAGGGATTTTTGCACCAACAGGTTAACAACGCTCAAAGAGCTGACAGAAAAATTCCAGCTAACAGGGGGGGCGAGGGAGTGGAGGTGGGAGGGGGGGGGGGGGGGGGGGGGGGGTGCGGGGGGGGGGGAGGTGGGGGGCGGGGGGGGGGGGGTTGTGTGAAGAACGTAGGTACTTACAACTCAAAAATTCCTTACGAAAAGAAACAAGAAAGCACCCATGACCACCACGACAGTCACTGCTAGAGGACCTGCTGGACGTGGACATCTTAGAGAAAGGGAACTGTGGTGACATGTACGTCCGACTGCTAAGAGGGGCCAACACCCAACTGGTTGAGACAAGGAAGAAGCGGGAGGAGGACATGGGGTGTAAAATAGGGTGGGGACTCTGCAGCGCAGCACTGCACAGGGTCAACTCCACCTCCACATGTGCAAGGCTGAGCCTAATGCAGCTAAACTTAACTAGAACCTGAACGAGCAGGTTCTCCCTGGGGGTGGAGGACAGATGCGAACGGTGCCAATGAGGCCCGGCCAACCATGCCCACATGTTCTGGTCTTGTCCCAGACTTTCTGGGTACTGGGCAGCTTCTTTGAGGCAATGTCCAAAGTGGTGGGGATGAGGGTTGGGCCATACCCGAAATTGGCAGTCTTTGGTTGATCAGAACAGCCAGATTTCTTCATGGGGAGGAGGGCCGACACCCTTGCCTTTGCCTCCCAAATCGCATGCCGGAGAACTCTGCTCCACTGGCAGTCAGCAGCACCATCCAAAGATGCAGACTGGCTGTCCGACCTGTCGGAATTTCTCCAAATGGAGAAAATTAAATTCGTCATCCGAGGGTCGGAAGAAAGCTCCCACGAAACATGGGAGCCATTCTTCCAAGGCCTGTTTGCAGCCAACAACTCGGAATCCAAAGATCAGGAGGATGTAGCCACAACACAGTAAGGAAGGGAGGGAAGGGGAACAAGGAACTCAACCAAGCCCAACAAAGGAACCAGAAGACATGGTGGGGGGTGGGGGAGGGGGTAGGGCAATAACAACCTGAACCAACAGTGGCGAGGATGCTCTACTGAAACCCTAATATTTTAGTGTATTTTTAAGACTGCAGAAAGAATGATTTGCTCCATTCACGTTCAAGATATCCCACAGACACAGGGATGTGGAGCAGGAGCTGAGTGTCTGGGGAGGTTTAAGGTTACGGGAAAACTGGTTCGAGAGCTGTGAGTTGATTCTGGAGATAGGGAAAGGATACTGAGGAAGGGTTAGAGGTTCAGCAGGTGGACAACGGTTCCGGGTTCAGAGCAATAATTTCAGAGGCTGATGAAGTGGTTCGGGGGCTGAGAATGTAGCTCCAGAGGTGGAGCAAGGAGTTCAGTTGGTGGGGAAAGTTTCAGTTGGTGGGGAGTTTTTCAGTAGGTGGGGTAGAGTTAATGTATTTGTGGAATTGGGTGAGGAGATGTTTTGGGAAGGGGTTGAGTCATTTGGGGGTTGGGGAGGTTTCTGACAGATATTTTGCAAACAAGGAGAAAGGTTTTGTGTGTTACAGAGGAGTTAACAGAGTTCCAAGATGGTTAGAAGGTACAGAGAGGAGGAGAATCGAGGGAAGGGAAGAGTTTCAGGGGGTGGGGAAGAGGATCATGGCAAGGGGAAGATTTCAGTGGATAGGGAAGGGGTGAGTCAGAAGGTTGTGGGTTTAAATCTCACTCCAGAGACTTGAAAGCTGAGGCTGACACTCCCATGCAGGAGGGAGTGCTGTACTGACAGATGAGTTAAACCAAGGCTCTGGCCGCCCTCTCAGGTGTATGCAAAAGATTCCATGACGCTACATTGTACAAGAGCAGGGGGTTTATCCCTGTTATCCTGGTGAATATGGATCCTGCAACCATCACAAAACCAGATTACCTCGTCCTTATCACACTGTTGTCTGTGGGATCTTGCTGTGTGATCTTTGTCTGCCAAATTTTAAAAATGCTTTTATTGATTTTCACATGTTATGGTATATAATTCCATTGGCATTGGCAAAGTCAAAATTTGCATATTTATATAGTTCCTCCTGGGGTGGGTGGCGGATGAGGGGTGGAGGGCGGTGGGATGAGACCCCCGAACAGAGTGAGACGGGTATACATGCATACACCTTTCAAACTGGAACTTTCTGGCTGTTGACTGTTGATCTGTGCACAGTCTGGTGGCCCCTCTCTGTTGGGTGTGTTTGAGGCTTTGTGCCTCATGTGTTCTCCATCTCCTCTGCTCGCTTCTCCAGGCTTTTGTTGCCTTTCACTTCTTTTCAGACCTTGGATGTGCTACTGCTTGGCATTTCTTGTAGTGATTATCCGGTTAAATCGCCACCAGTCAGCTCTCCTCTACCCCCCCCCCCCCCTCCCCCCAAAAAAAGGAGAAAGTAGCCTATGGTCACCTGGGACTATGATAACTTTCCATTTTACATCGATGGGCTGAGGGACATGCATTAACTTCCAACTGCCACCCCAGGGTAAACCAGCACTCAGGGGTCAGCCTCAGTTTCTGGACTTGGTTCCATGTCCAACTCCTTCAAAAAATACAAAACTAAAATACTGTGGTTGCTGGAAATATGAAATATAAAAGAGGAAATAATGGAGTACTCAGCGTGCCAGTTATCATTTGGGGAGAGAGGGAAACAAGGTTAACATTGAAGGTGTCTGATTTATTACAGCCAGCCTGTAATATAACACTTCCAGGCGGTGTCGAATGACGACAGTTGTTCCCACAGTCCCCTGCGCCCCAGACACCGCTCTTTCATTGTTCCCAGGCATTGGGAGTGCGCATGCTCCCAAGGAGGCATTCAGCCTCTGAGAGCCGCACTGTTGCTGCACCTGCACTTGGCCCCACCCACCTGTCTGGAGCTTCAACCAGAGCGCATGCTCCGCGTGACAGGCGACTGCCCCAATCGGGCGGGGACTACTGCGCCTGCGTACTGTGGACCTTTTCAAGAAGATAGAATAGACCGTATTCACAAGCGCCATGTGTCAGTGCAGCACCACCCGCCATTATTCTGCATTTATTGGACACGGAATGCGGCCATTCTTCTCTTTGCACGTCTGGCTACTTAGTTTATACCCTTTCCTCAAAGACTAAACTTTTAATTTTCGGTTGTTGATGCGATCCAATGTTCAAAGTTGGAGTACTGCCTGTGTCAATTTCTGTCTGAATAACACTCCAGTGAGCCTCCATGGAGTATTTTACTACATTAAGGTACTATGTAAGTGACAGAAACTGGTAGCTGAAGTGAGCTCAGAGAGAGATCAGCCGCCATGATTTACCTGAATGGCATAACAGTCTGGAGGGCATCCGACACACATATATTGAGCACAAGTTCATAAAATAGAGCAGCAGAATTAGGCTATTCGGCCCATCGAGTCTTCACTATTCTATCATGGCTGATATGTTCCTCATCTGCTACCTTCAATGTTACAGACCAAGAGCTGCAATTCAAAATCAGCCAGAGCATCTCCTCCCAAGAACATATGAGCGGGAGTCGGCAATTTAGCCTCCCAAGCCTAACACCCTCAATGTTGACAAAGGGTCATCTGGACTCGAAGCGTAAGCACTTTTTCTCTCCTTACAGATGCTGCCAGACCTGCTGAGATTTTCCAGCATTTTCTCTTTTGGCTTCAGGTTCCAGCATCTGCAGTAATTTGCTTTAACCCTCAATGTGATCATGATTTATCCCACCCTGGCCTCAACTCCACCATCCTGCCCGTTCTCCATAACCCTTCTTTAACCATTACCAATTAAACATCTGTCCAACTCCTTAAATTTACTCACTGTCCCTGCATCCACACACTCTGGGGTAGCGAATTCCACAGATTCACAAACCTTTGGGAGAAGTTGTTTTTCCTCAAATCTGTTTAAAATTTTCAACCTCTTATTCGAAGATCATGACCACTCGTTTTAGAATTCCCCACAAGAGGGAGCATCAGTTCCACGTCTACTTTATCCATACCTTTTAGCATCTTGCATATCTTAATTAGACCTCCCCTCATTCTTCTATACTCTAGAGATTACAGGCCTAAACTGTACTATTCTCCTCGTGTGACAAACCCCTCATTTGTGGAATCAATCCAGTGAACTTCCTCTGAAGTGCCTCCAATGCCACTACATCTTTGCTCAAATAAGGGGACCAACACTCCAGGTGTGGTCTTATCAATGCCTTGCATAGTTGCAACACTTCCTTACCTTTATACTTAATTTCTTTTGCTACAAATGGCAACATTCCATTTGCTTTCCTTATTATCTGCTGCACCTGCATGCTCATTTTTTGTGAGTCATGCACAAGGACACCCAGATCTCTCTGCATCAGAGCACTCCGAAGTCTCTCCCCATTTAGATAATAAGTTGTCTTTCCATTTTTGCGACCAAAATGCATGAACTCACTCCTGTTAAACTCCATGTTAAACTCCCTCTGCCACATTTAGGCCCACTCTCCTATCTATCTATATCCAATTGGAAGCTTCTTATTTCCACATTGCAACTACTGTCCCACCTATTTTTATGTTATCTGCAAATTTGGCTACGGAATCTTCTATCCTTGTATCCAAGTCGTTAATATTGATTGTAAATAGTTCGGGCCTAAGGACCAAAACCTGTAGAACCCCACTAGTTGCATCTTGCCATCCAGAAATAGATCCATTTATCCTGACTCTCTGTCTCTTGTCCATCAGCCAGTCTTCTTTTCAAGATAATAAATTACCCCTAATCCCATGTGATCTCACCTTGTGAATCAACCTGTGTGGCCCTTATCAAAGGCCTTCCAGAAGTCCAGATATACTGCATCTGCAGGATCCCCATTATCCACTTTGCTTGTTACATCTTTGAAGAACTCAACAAATTAGTCAAACATGATTTGCCCATTATAAACCCAATGCTGACTCTGGTGGATAGCGCTTTGGCTTCCAAATATCCTGATATTGCGTCCTTGATAATTTATTCCAACAATTTTCCAACAACAGATGTTAAACCAACTGGTCTGTAATTTCCCACATTCTGCCTCCCTCCCTTTTTCAATTAAGGGCGTTACGTTAGCAATTTTTTGATCCACTGGAACCTTTCCCGTGTCCACTGAATTTTAGAATAACATAACCAAAATATCTCAGGATTAAGCTCAGGATCATTCCCTGTGCCATGTGCCAGTGAGGCTAGAAATAGGATAATGCAGCGAAACAAGTGGCTAAACTAGTGGCGTAGGAGGGAGGATTTCAGATTTTTGGACCATTGGGATCTCTTACAGGGCAGGTGGGTCCTGTGCAAGAAGGGTGGGTTGCATCTAAACTGGAGGAGCACCGATGAGGTCGGGATCCCGGAGGATCTGTGCAGGTTGCTGTGGTCGAAGGTGGAGGAGCAGGAAAACAGGTCCAGATGACAGAATGCAGATTGTTAGTTTTCCAGACGGAATGAGCGCTACAAATTATGTCACGAGGATGTTTGCTAGGTTGGTGGAGAAGGTGTTGGTCAAGGCCCGGAGGTGGACCGGGCCCATAGGTCCTTGAGGTAGAAGCCGAGAGTGGGGGAGGCAATGGATTCACAGGTTTTTGGATTAGGAGAAGATCCTGAGGTGGGCCAGGGCAAATCAATTTGGGAATAGGACTGCAATCGAATCCGGATCTACCAAGACATTGGCTCGGTGCTGGATAAAAGGAGAGGGTTTCAACAAGGCCAAAGCGGTTGTACAGACGACAGATTTGGTTCATGGTGCTGTACCCAGCCAAACTCTGGGTAACGCAGTACGGTCGGGAATTTTACTTTGATACACCGGATCAGGCAAGTGACTTTATCAGGGATTCTAATCCAGGGGAGAGCTGAGGAGTGGTATGGGATGGATGGAGAAGTTACATCCGTGAAAGTTAGGATTTGCTGTTGTCAGGGGGAGATTTCTAGTTGTAAGTTTATAAGGGGGAGGAGGGTGATCGCTCCTCTCTTTCACTTTTGTTTTTCAGGAGGATGCTTTTGTGTATTTTGGTGTTTTTTTCATGTAAGGGGAATGTTCCATGGGGCCCTTTGGGTTGGGTTGACAGTATTGATGTTTTTTTAGGGAGGCTGAGGGCATGTCGCACAGGCCAATGTGGGGTTGCTGGAAGGTGGGGTGGGGGTATGTGTAAGGGGGCCTTCGTGCAGGTGTCGCATACAGCCAAGTGAACCGGAATGTGGTGGGGAAGGAGGCCATGACGGTTGGCCAGTTTGGGGGAATGGGGGGGGGGGGGGGGGGGGGGGAAGCGATGTGACAGGTATGGAGGATGAGCATGGTAATTTGCAGGGTGGGGGCCATCTTGGATGGGCCCGGTTCAGAGTGAGTTTGGGTGAGGCAGAGCAGAAGAAGGATGATAGCGGACAATAAAGGGGGATGGAGGTCAGGATTGTGATTATGGACTGTCCACAGGATAAACAAACTGGTCAAGAGGTCCCGGGTTTTGCACACCTGAAGAGTCTGAGAGCAGAGGTGATTTTCTTGCAGGAGACCTATCTCCCGGTGAAGGATCAAGTTCGGCTGACGAAGGGATGGGTGGGACAAATATTTCACGAGTATTTGACGCGAAGTTGATGGGGGGGGCATTTTGTTGAGCAAGAAAATAGGATTTGTGGGGTCCAGGGAGGTGCAAGACGTAGGGGGAGGTTTGTGGTAGTGAATGGGATATTAGAGGAGACGGCCAATGTGTATGCGCCTAATTGGGATGATGCTGGGTTTGGAAATAGGTTAATGGGGCAGATTCCGATCTTTAATTCACAGCAGCTGATTCTGGGAGGGAATTTTAACTATTGTAAAACTGAACATGGATAGGGCGGACCCCAAGTCAATGCGAATGTCGAGAAAGGCGAAAGAACTGGGAGGGTTTAAGGAAAGGATGGGGATGGTGGGTCCGGGGAGGTTCAGCAACCTGGGAGGAAGAGAGTAATTCATCTCACCTGTGTTTAGGATCTACTCTCGGATAGATTTTTTTGTGTCAGTCATGTGGAGCTGATGGGAAAGGTAGGGTGAAATATGCGGGAATTGTGATCTCGGATCACTCGCTGCACTGGTTGAATGGGAGGCTTAATTCAGGACAGGTGCAAAGGCTGGGGTCGGGATTCTGGACTTCTGGCGGACAAGGAATTTTGTGAGAAGGTGAGAGTGGCGATTAGGAATCATGTGGAGTTTCATCAGAATGGGGAGGTGTCGGCGGCCACGTTTTGGGAAGCTTTGAACGGTGGAAAGGAAGAAGTTTCAGGGGCAGTTTGATCAGTTGATGAAGGGCAAGGCGGTGGGTCAGCTGCAGAGGGTGAGGGGGTGCAGTATGAGTATGGGGAGATGGTGAGTCGTATGTTGGCCCACCACTTGCAGAGTCAAGCAGCGTCTCGGGATATTCTACAGGTAAGGGAAGGGGGAGCTGGTGACGGAGCCGGTAAAGATAAATGAGGTTGACGGAGGTACAATGAGAAGTTGTATAAGGCAGAGCCGGGTGGATTTCTGGTGGCATTTTCGAGCGGGTCGGCCACATCGAGAGGAGCTCCTGCCAGTGGCCACTATTTACAATGCTTTGGGGGGTTTCCCCGATTCTTTGCTCCCCCCCCCCCCGATTATTGTCGGCCTTTGGGGCCAGTTCGAAAACCGGCAAGCAACCCCCCGCGGGTATCAGGTGGCTGGAGCTGAGGCATCGGGCCCAGTGCGCGAGGAGGTCGGAGCAGCGGGAGCGGAATCAAACAGAGGTCAGGGCAGCAGGCCCGAAGCCAGGGTGCGATGTAGGTGAGATGTCCCACATCGGGTGGCTCCCGCCTGGAATGTGGTAAGAAGACTGAAGTCCGGTCCCAGGGAAATTCTGGAGGAATACAAAAAAGAAGAGAAATAAGTTTTAAAGAAACTTGGTGAAAGTTTTTTTTTTCATTATTTGAAGGAAGAAATTTTTTGTTTTTCTATAAAAAAAGTTTGAAGAAGGAAAGGATGAAAAAAAAAGAAAAAATAATAAGTCGTTAAAGGATGCAAAAAGCAGCGTTGAGGGAGGAAACGCGGGCTCACCGTTGAATGAGAGGACCAGCAAAAGCGCTGACAAGATTGCGGATGCTGGACCGCAGGGTGGGGCCGCACTACTTACAGCGGAGAAGATGGCCTAGGTGATGGCGGTGGAGCTGGAAAAGCAGTTTGCGAGACATATGGAGGCTTTGAGGAAGGAGATGGCGGTCGCATTCAAGTCATTGGTCTAGGAGGCAAACGCCCTGGTGAGGGGAGCTGTGGCAAAGACATCGGCCGAGTGAGAGAGCTGGGCAAGAAGATTAAGGAAGTGCAGGAGGCTGCGTCACAGCACAGCAAACATTTTACCCCAACGGTGGATGATCTCCGGAGGGTGGTGGCGGTCAACAGAGGACTCGAAGCAAAGCTCGAGGACTTGGAGGCAGCACAATCTGAGAATTGTGGGCTAGCCCGAAATGACAGAGGGCCCAAGGCGAAGAGAGTACTTCGCTAAGAAGTTGGCGGAGTTGATGGGTGAGGGTGAGAACCCCTCCCTGTCCGAGCTGGACCGAACTCATCGGTCATTAAGGCCAAAGCCCAAAGTGAATGTGCCGCTAAGCGCAGTAATTATCTGCTTCCATAAGTTCTGCATGAAGGAGAATGTGTTAAGCTGGGCGAAGCAGAAGCGCGAGGTGCAGTGGGATGGTGCTGGAGTTCGGATCTGTCAGGACTTGACTGTGGAGTTTGCAAAAAGACGAGCGGCGTTCGGGCGAGTGAAGGTGGCACTGTACAAAAAGGGGGTGCGATTTAGTATGGTATACCCGGCGAAGCTGAGGGTGACGTATGATGCCAAAGATTTTTATTTCGAGACAGCGGAGGCGGCTGAGGCGTTCGTGAGGGCAGAAGGCTTGGGACAGACATGAGGAGCAGAGCTGGAAGACAGACTGTGGACTGTGATTGGGGAGCTGGAAAATGTACAAATGCTATCACTTTCTTTATACTGACGTGTATTGTAATTTACTTCTCTTCACATTGTTACAGAGTTCAAGTTATTGTTTGGGTTGATTGGCATTCTGCGTTGCGACAGTTACATCTTATTTTAGTGAATTGTATGGGTTGGATTGTTGTTATTTCTTTCTCTGGGACTGGGTGCGAGGGGACGTTATATCTTGGCCGGGGGGGAGCCACCCGCGCTAGCTAACTAAAGTCGGCTAGTGAACAGAGGTGAGGTGAGAGGAGGGCTGCGGACATTGGAGACTGGTTAGCAGGTTTCGAAGGGCCTACGAGGCAAGCAAGGGTAGGGGGGGGGGGTATCTGCAACACAGATAGCCAGATGCAATCAATACCCCCGCTCATTTGTATTCTAATGGCCCATTACCCCAGAACAAATGAACTGTACTCAGGTAACCGATACAGATACAGACTAATCGGCGCCACTCCCTTTACTCAGGGAGCCCAAACAGCCAAGGTCAATGACCGCTAAGGACATGTCCAGCCACCAAGGCACCCGCCTCTTTATTGGCCAAAATCGAAGGCAGTGATCAAAGACTGTTGAATTATTAGGTCCAAGTTAAGGACTGCCCCAAAGAGCGTGAAATCCCAGGGGGATAAGAAGAGACATGGCCATGTGCTCGCTCTCTATTGGATCCGGATATGCCAACCCAAGTGCAGCATAACGACCAGACAGACAAGTTCAAGACCAACGATCGCTACCAGACAGATGAGCCCAGCAGAAACAGAGGCACTTCTTCCACCCAGCCACGCCAGATCCAGACAAAGCCCTTGTCCATCTGCATAGAGCCAGTTGCCCTGAAATTAAGTATAGGTTATTGTAGTTGTTAGGTGTAGTTTAACTTGTAGTGTTTTGTGTTACATGTCGAAGTAATCCTTGTGTGTAAATAAACCATCTTTGAACTTGAACTGACTGACTGGTTGTGTGGTCCTTTGATTGATATCTGGTAGAGCCTTGTGGTGGTATCATTTGATACCTGGCGATTCTAAAGAGCATCATTATTAATTGGCAATATTACTCCGGTGCCGATTGGCAAGAATTAGGAGGTTTGGTCAAGAGGTCAAGGGTGCGTGCGCATCTTAAAAGTTTGAAAGCCAATGTAGCAATGAGCTGCAGGAGACTCACTTGAGGGTGAAGGACTAGGTGAGACTTTAAAAGGGCTGGGTTAGTCTGGTTTTCACTCTGGATTTGATGGAGGGGCTCGAGGGGTAGCGGTAATGGTCAGCAAAAGGGTACGCTTCCAGATGGAGAATGTGGTTGCAGATCAGGGGGGTAGATATGTGATTGTGACAGGGGTGCTGGAGGGGAGGTTAGTGGCGCTGTTAAGTGTATACGGTCCCAATTGGAACGATATGGGATTCGCAAAGAAGGTGTTTGGGGCCATCCCCAACTTGGACACACAAAAACTGGTAGTGGGGGGGGGGGGACTGGAACTTGGAGCAGGAGCCAAGGTTGGACAGGTCATGGTCGCGCTCGCTGGTCCCAATGGGGGAGGGGGGCGGGGGGGGGCGGCGAAGGCTTTGTTTGGGCTAATGGTGGAAATGGGAGGGGTGGACCCTTGGAGGTTTCTGCACCCGAGGGAATGGGAGTACTCGTTTTTCTCAGCAGTCCACAAGGTTTACTCGCGGATCGAATTTTTCGTGGTGGGGAAGGCTTTGATGGCTGGGGTTAAGGGGTCGGAATACTCGGCAATTACAGTGTCAGATCATGCTCCGCATTGGGTGGATTTGGTACTGGAGAAGGGGATAGCGCAGAGGCCGGGGTGGAACTTAGATGTGAAACTTTTGGGGGAACCAAGGGTTCTGTGACAAAATTGAAACGGTAATTGAGTAATATGTAGGTTTCAACTGTACGGGTGAGGTGTTGATGGCAGTTGTCTGGGAGGCTCTAAAAGACAGTGGTGAGGGGTGAGGTAATTTTGTTTAAGTCCAGGGTGGACAAAGAGGAGAGGTTGGAGCGGCAGAGGTTGTTTGGGCTAATGGTGGAAATGGGAGGGGTGGACCCTTGGAGGTTTCTGCACCCGAGGGAAGGGGAGGTAGATAGGAGTTATGCAGAAGATGGGGACCCAGCGAAGCTGGAAATGAGGAAGGAACTACAGGCGAGCTTTGACTGACTATCAGGAAGGCGGTGCGCTAACTGAGACAAGCAAGGGGTGGAGTTTACAAACATGGAGATAAGGCCTGTTAGCAGGTCAATTCCGGAGGGAGGCAGCGGGAAGAGAAATTGTTCACGTGAGGGATAGGGCAGGGAAGTTGGTGGTGGCTCCAGATCTGATTAACAAGATTTTTGAGGAATTTTCTGAGAGGTTGTACAGGACAGAGCACCTGGGGGAGACCGGGAGATGCAGGAATTTCTAGATGGATTGGAGTACACGAGGCTAGGGGAGGGGGACAGGGCTACATTAGAAGGAGTAATAGTGGAGCACGAGATAAAGAGTGCGATTGGGAGGATACAGTCAGGGAAGGTGGCAGGGCCGGTTGGGATTCCGGTGGAATATTATAAAAAATTCAAGGATAACCTGGCACCTCTGATGGGGATGTTTGAAGAGGCGATAGGGAGGGGGGTGTTGCCAGAAACTTTGGGGCAGGCATTGATTTCCCTGTTGCTAAAAAAAGATAAGGATCCGACGGAGTGTGGGTCGTATA
This sequence comes from Scyliorhinus canicula, assembly GCF_902713615.1. Lineage (NCBI taxonomy): Eukaryota > Metazoa > Chordata > Chondrichthyes > Carcharhiniformes > Scyliorhinidae > Scyliorhinus > Scyliorhinus canicula. The sequence continues at coordinate 48,515,745 of NC_052158.1, read as the reverse complement.
TGCCCATATCATTTCTGAATGTGGCCGCAAAAGTATTGGCGAAGATACTGGCGGATAGGCTGGAGGAGTGCCTCCCGAAGGTGATAGGTAAAGATCAGACGTGAGAGGGAGGCAGCTCTTTTCAAATGTTAGAAGGGTATTGAACGTCGTTATGGCACCAGCAAAGGGGAAGGAAGCAGAGGTGGTGTGGGATTGGAACCTGAAAAGGCGTCTGACTGGGTAGAATGGGGGTACTTCATGGCAGTTCGAGAGCGGTTTGGAATTGGACCAAGATTTGTGAACTGGGCAAAGCTACTAGAAAATGAGCCGACGGCGAGTGTCCGCACAAACAACATCAGCTCGAGATAATTTACTCTCCACCGTGGGACTAGACAGGGACCTCCTATGTCCCCCCCTGCTGTTTGCACTCACGATTGAGCCATTGCCCATCACATTAAGAAGTTCAGGGGTATGGAAAGGAATAGTGCGGGGGGGGGGGGGGGGGGGGGGGGATGTGGATTGAGCACCGGGTGTCGTTATATGCTGATGACTTGCTGTTATACGTGTCGGAACCGAGTGTGTCGATAGGGGGAATATTGGAGCTGCTTCGAGTGTTTGGGTCTTTCCCGGGGTACAAAATAAATCTAGACAAGAGTGAGTATATATCGGCCGGGGGTGGGAACAGGGGTGGGGGGGCTGCCATTCTGTAGGGCAGGGACTCATATTAGGTAACTGGGGAGCAGGTTGCCCGGGAATGGCGGGGAAGGAGGCTCCGCAATTCCAACATTTCTAGTTTGGTGGGGAGAGCGAAAGCTGATCTGGCAAGGTGAGATGGTCTTCCTCTGTCACTGGCGGTCAGGTACAGGCGGTTAAATAGAACGTGTAGCCACAATTTCTGTTTATTTTTCAATGCCTGCTGATTTTCCTGCCAAAGGCTTTTTTCAGAGAGATTGAGGGAAGGATTACTTTGTTCATATGGGAAGGTGGCAATAGGTAGAAAGGTGTTGCTACAGAGGGGAAGGCAGACAGGGGATTTGGGTCTTCCGGACCTGATGTATTACTACTGTGCGGCAAATATGGAGAAGGTGCGGAGCTGGGTCAGAGGGATTGATTCCCAGTGGGTCAGAATGGAGGAGAGTTTGTGCAGTGAGTCGGGATTGAAAGCACTAGCAACAGCGCTGCTCCCAATAGCCGTAGGGAAATACTCAGGGAGTCTGGTAATAATAACTTCATTGAGAACTTAGAGCCAGTTTTGCCAACACTTCGGGTTGGGTGCAGGGTCAAGGGAAATGCTGATTCGGGGGAACCATGGATTTGAGCCAGGGAGGTGGGGTGGAAATTTTCAGAAATGGGAGGAGAAGGTGATTAAGGGACCAAAAGATTTGTTCCTTAGGGGTCGGTTTGCATGATTGATATGTTTCACATTCATATGTTTTGGTTCTGTCCAAAGCTAGAGGAGTTGGGAGAGGTTATACAGGAGGGGTTCTGGTGTGAGGTGCTTGGGAGAGCGAATGCCTCCACCTCGTGTGTGAGGTTGGGGCTGACACAGCTGAAGGATGAGCCAATTCTTCGAAGGAGTAGAAGATGTGTGTGAATGTTGCGGGGGGTGGGGGAGGGAACCAATCACGTTCATATGTTTTGGTCCTGTCAAAGCTAGAGGATTACTGAAAGGAGGTTTTTAGGGTAATTTCTAAAGTGGTGCACGTGAAACTGGACCTGGGCCCTGGAAGGCCATATTCGGGGTGTCGGACCAGCCAGGGTTGGAAACGGGGGCGGAGGCAGATGCTGTAGCCTTCGCTTTGTTGATCGCCCGAAGGCGGATCCTGATAGGTTGGAGAGCAGCCTCTTCACCCTGTGCCCTGGCGTGGCGGGGGGACCTGTTGGAATTCTTGTTTCTTGAGAAGGATAAGTTTGAACTGAGGGGAAGGACAGAGGAGTTTTACAATTCATGGGCATTATTCATTATGCACTTTCAAGAACTGGATAACATCGAACATAACTCGGGGCATGTGGCTGGGAGGCTTGGTGGGAGGAGGCCTGTATGTGTTAATGGCGACTATGGGTGATCCCTAATTCCTTTTTGCCATTTGTTTGTGTGAACATGCGGGCTAATGTTTGGGGTTTGGTGGGGGGATGGGATCGTTGTTACTGATATGGGAATGGCCATATTTGGTACTTATTATTGTTTATTGTTGGTGAGTGAAAATTTGGGAGAAAATGTGAAAAAGAAGAAAAAAATATTCAAAAAAGAAACCAAAAGGCTGAGCTGGGTGGAGAAGTCGGGGATATTGGGTGGTTTCTGGATGGTTGGAGTCCCCAGAGATGGAGGAGGGAAAGAGACAGGCATTGGGGCTAAGGGAAGTGATGGATTGGATCAGTAGGATCCAGTTGGGGGAGTCCCCGGGGCCAGGCGGCTTTCCGGCAGAGTTTTATAAGCTGTTTGTGACAGAGTTGGCCCCTCAGCTGAAGGGAAAGATCAGTGAGGCGGTGGATAGGGGTGAGCTGGCAGCACGTTAACACAGTCGTCGATCTCGTTTATCCTGAAGAAGGGGAAGGACTCACTGGAGTGAGGGTCCGATAGGCCCACCCCTATGTTGAACACGGATGTGAAAGTATTGGTGAAGCTGTTGGTGTGTAGCTTTGATGGTTGTGAGCCAGAGATTGGCCTCTGAGGATCAAATGGGTTTTGCGAAGGGTAGGCAGCTCTCCAGTAACATTAAGATGCTGCTGACTCCATTGGGGGGCAGGCACCGGACGTTATTGTGCAGGATTCTCCAAGCAACTTGCTGAAATAGCAATCGGCCCGGGAGGGAGAATGGCCGTCAAACCTGAGACCGAGTCTGACGCTGCTGCCGCAATTCTCTGGTCCCCCGACCGGAGGTACAGTGCCCCGGATCTGCAGCCGGAGCTGTGAGGTGCACTCCGGGGCCCTGCAAGCCCCCTGAAAATCAGAGAATCACCTGGAAATTCTCCAGGTAAGTTCAGAATGATTAGAGCGTGTTTTCTCGCAGGCGTGGGGACATAGACACTTTATTGGAGAATCCCGCCCATTGTGTCCATGGATGTGGAGAAGGCTTTTGACTGGGTATAGTGGAGGTACCTGTTTCAAATTTTGGGTAGGTTTGGGTTCATGTTTGTGGCGTGGGTTCAACCTTTGTATGTGTCTCCTGTGGCGAGTGTACGTGAGAATGAGATGTGTTCAGGGTAGTTTGGATTCCCTCGGGCACTCTCACCTCGCACTCGTTTTAAATCTCTGCTCTTTCAGCTCCCAATATAAATCCTCAATATGACTCTCAGCTCCCAGTCTTTTTAATTCTCCGCTCTGACTCTCAGCTCCCACACTTTTTAAATTGCCATGCTGATTCACAGCTCCCGCTGTCATTAAATCGCCATGCTGATTCACAGTGCCCGCTCTCTTTAAATCGCGATGCTGATTCACAGTGCCCGCTCTCTTTAAATCGCGATGCTGATTCACAGTGCCCGCTCTCTTTAAATCGCGATGCTGATTCACAGTGCCCGCTCTCTTTAAATTGCCATGCTGATTCACAGTGCCCGCTCCCTTTAAATCGCCATGCTGATTCACAGTGCCCGCTCCCTTTAAATCGCCATGCTGATTCACAGCTCCCGCTCTCTTTAAATCGCCATGCAGATTCACAGCTCACGCTCTCTTTAAATCGCCATACTGATTCACAGTGCCCGCCCTCTTTAAATCACCATGCTCATTCACAGCTCCTGCTCTCTTTAAATTGCCATGCTGATTCACAGTGCCCGCTCTCTTTAAATCACCATGCTGATTCACAGTGCCCGCTCTCTTTAAATCGCCATGCTGATTCACAGTGCCCGCTCTCTTTAAATCACCATGCTGATTCACAGTGCCCGCTCTCTTTAAATCGCCATGCTGATTCACAGTGCCCGCTCTCTTTAAAATCGCCATGCTGATTCGCAACTCCCGCTCTTTTTAAAACGACATGCTGATTCACAGCTCCCGCTCTCTTTAAATCGCCATGCTGATTCACAGCTCCCGCTCTCATTAAATCACCATGCTGATTCCCAGCTCCCGCTCTCTTTAAATCGCCATGCTGACACAGCTCCCGCTCTCTTTAAGTCGCCATGCTGATTCAGTACCCGCTGTCTTTAAATCACCATGCTGATTCACAGTGCCCGCTCTCTTTAAATCACCATGCTGATTCACAGTGCCCGCTCCCTTTAAATCACCATGCTGATTCACAGCTCCCGCTCTCTTTAAATCGCCATGCTGATTCACAGTGCCCGCTCTCCTTAAATCGCCATGCTGATTCATAGTGCCCGCTCTCTTTAAATCGCCATGCTGATTCACAGCTCCCGCTCTCTTTAAATCGCCATGCTGATTCACAGTGCCCGCTCTCTTTAAATCGCCATGCTGATTCACAGTGCCCGCTCTCTTTAAATCGCCATGCTGATTCACAGCTCCCGCTCTCTTTAAATCGCCATGCTGATTCACAGCTCCCGCTCTCTTTAAATCGCCATGCTGGTTCACAGTGCCCGCCCTCCTTAAATCGCCATGCTGATTCACAGTACCCGCTGTCTTTAAATCACCATGCTGATTCACAGTGCCCACTCTCTTTAAATCACCATGCTGATTCACAGCTCCCGCTCTCTTTAAATCGCCATGCTGATTCACAGTGCCCGCTCCCTTTAAATCACCATGCTGATTCACAGCTCCCGCTCTCTTTAAATCGCCATGCTGATTCACAGCTCCCGCTCTCTTTAAATCGCCATGCTGATTCACAGTGCCCGCTCCCTTTAAATCGCCATGCTGATTCACAACTCCCGCTCTCTTTAAATCGCCATGCTGATTCACAGTGCCCGCTCTCTTTAAATTGCCATGCTGATTCACAGCTCCCGCTCTCTTTAAATCGCCATGCTGATTCACAGCTCCCGCTCTCTTTAAATCGCCATGCTGATTCACAGTATCCGCTGTCTTTAAATCACCATGCTGATTCACAGTGCCCGCTCTCTTTAAATCACCATGCTGATTCACAGTGCCCGCTCCCTTTAAATCACCATGCTGATTCACAGCTCCCGCTCTCTTTAAATCACCATGCTGATTCAGCTCCCGCTCTCTTTAAATCACCATGCTGATTCACAGCTCCCGCTCTCTTTAAATCGCCATGCTGATTCATAGTGCCCGCTCTCTTTAAATCGCCATGCTGATTCACAGTGGCCGCTCTCTTTAAATCGCCATGCTGATTCACAGTGCCCGCTCTCTTTAAATTGCCATGCTGATTCACAGCTCCCGCTCTCTTTAAATCACCATGCTGATTCACAGCTCCCGCTTTCTTTAAATCGCCATGCTGATTCACAGCTCCCGCTCTCTTTAAATCGCCATGCTGATTCACAGTGCCCGCTCCCTTTAAATCGCCATGCTGATTCAGAACTCCCGCTCTCTTTAAATCGCCATGCTGATTCACAGTGCCCGCTCTCTTTAAATTGCCATGCTGATTCACAGCTCCCGCTCTCTTTAAATCGCCATGCTGATTCACAGCTCCCGCTCTCTTTAAATCGCCATGCTGATTCACAGTATCCGCTGTCTTTAAATCACCATGCTGATTCACAGTGCCCGCTCTCTTTAAATCACCATGCTGATTCACAGTGCCCGCTCCCTTTAAATCACCATGCTGATTCACAGCTCCCGCTCTCTTTAAATCACCATGCTGATTCAGCTCCCGCTCTCTTTAAATCACCATGCTGATTCACAACTCCCGCTCTCTTTAAATCGCCATGCTGATTCACAGTGCCCGCTCTCTTTAAATCGCCATGCTGATTCACAGTGCCCGCTCTCTTTAAATTGCCATGCTGATTCACAGCTCCCGCTCTCTTTAAATCACCATGCTGATTCACAGCTCTCGCTCTCTTTAAATCGCCATGCTGATTCACAGCTCCCGCTCTCTTTAAATCGCCATGCTGATTCACAGCTCCCGCTCTCTTTAAATCGCCATGCTGATTCACAGCTCCCGCTCTCTTTAAATCGGCATGCTGATTCACAACTCCCGCTCTCTTTAAATCGCCATGCTGATTCACAGTTCCCAATCTCTTTGAATCGCCATGCTGATTCACAACTCCCGCTCTCTTTAAATCACCATGCTGATTCACAGCTCCCGCTCTCTTTAAATCGCCATGCTGATTCACAGCTCCCGCTCTCTTTAAATCGCCATGCTGATTCACAACTCCCGCTCTCTTTAAATCGCCATGCTCATTCACAGCTCCCGCTCTCTTTAAATCGCCATGCTGATTCACAGTTCCCAATCTCTTTGAATCGCCATGCTGATTCACAACTCCCGCTCTCTTTAAATCACCATGCTGATTCACAGCTCCCGCTCTCTTTAAATCACCATGCTGATTCACAGTTCCCAATCTCTTTGAATCGCCATGCTGATTCACAACTCCCGCTCTCTTTAAATCGCCATGCTGATTCATAGTGCCCGCTCTCTTTAAATCGCCATGCTGATTCACAGTGCCCGCTCTCTTTAAATCACCATGCTGATTCACAGCTCCCGCTCTCTTTAAGTCGCCATGCTGATTCACAGTGCCCGCTCTCTTTAAATCGCCATGCTGATTCACAGCTCCCGCTCTCTTTCAATCGCCATGCTGATTCACAGCTCCCGCTCTCTTTAAATCGCCATGCTGATTCACAGCTCCCGCTCTCTTTAAATCACCATGCTGATTCACAGTGCCCGCTCTCTTTAAATCGCCATGCTGATTCATAGTGTCCGCTCTCTTTAAATCGCCATGCTGATTCACAGTGCCCGCTCTCTTTAAATCGCCATGCTGATTCACAGCTCCCGCTCTCTTTAAGTCGCCATGCTGATTCACAGTGCCCGCTCCCTTTAAATCACCATGCTGATTCACAGTGCCCGCTCTCTTTAAATCACCATGCTGATTCACAGTGCCCGCTCTCTTTAAATCGCCATGCTGATTCACAGCTCCCGCTCTCTTTAAATCGCCATGCTGATTCACAGCTCCCGCTCTCTTTAAATTGCCATGCTGATTCCCAGCTCCCGCTCTCTTTAAATCACCATGCTGATTCACAGCTCCCGCTCTCTTTAAGTCGCCATGCTGATTCACAACTCCCGTTCTCTTTAAATCACCATGCTGATTTACAGCTCCCACTCTTTTTAAATCACCATGCTGATTCACAGCTCCCGCTATGGGCACAGGAGATGGTACCGGCAATGAGTGGCACCAAGGCCAGCACTGTCAGGGTGGTGACCTCAGAGGAGAGCCTGGTGCACGGCGTCAGCACATGTGTGAAGGTGCCCAAGGCATCACGCAGTCAGTGATGGCCGTGGCTAAGGGTCACGGCAGTATGTCTGCCTCACTGGGCGATGTCAACCAGTACCAGGCCAAATCTGATGGGGTTCTGCGGGACATGACCCGCTGTCAGATGGGAATGGCCGAGGTGCTGCTGAGCTTGTCCCAGTCACTGAGGAGCGTCGCCGAGGATGGCAACATGAAGGTATGGACCAAGGGGAACTGCCAGGGCTGGAAGAGCCAGGTGATGCAGAGGCAGCCGGGGCTCAATCCAGCTGCCCCTCCGTGCCAAGGTGAACCCCAGGGCCCTATGGGCACCAACTGGGAGGAGGTCTCGCTGAGTGTCAACCCCGACATGTCCCATGGGGCAGTGGCGGTCGCCACCATCTCCCCTGAGTTCCACCCCCCTGATGATGCCACGTCTCCGGGTCAGCAAACGGGACAGGGTGGCACAGCTGTGCATTCGCCGTGGAGAAGAGAACAGGGTCCCTCCAGATCCAGAGCCCCTCGAGGAAGTTTGCCAGGGCCATCGATGGCCATGGGGTGAGGTAAGCAGCTGGCAGCCTCCACCTCAGATGTGCATCCTGGGGAATCACCAAGACTAGTGGAAGAGCTAGGAGGGCCAGGCACATTGAGGATAACTGTGGGGACTGGGGGAGAGGGGATGGGGTAGAGAGCGGCTGAGCAGTGGGTGGGGGGTGAGAGGTGGGGGCTGCTGCACCATCGGGAGAGTGGGGACAAAAATAAACAATAAACACCCTTGTGCACAACTAGATGGAAGCCTCTGTAACTTTCTTCCGCAATGCATTACCTTGTGCAGGCGATGGGTGTGAGCAAGAACTCAGCAGACAGGCAGGGGTCAGATTATGGCATAGATTGAGGAATACCAGGGCCCAGATCCCTGCGGGTTAGCATCACTCCCTGCCCTCGACAGTGACCCGCGGTCAGTGCCGACACAGTCCCAACACCCTGGAGCGATGTGACACACACCCTGGGAGGGTGGGTGGGTAAAGAAGTGACGATGGACCAGGCCACGTGCTAAGTGAATCGGGCGAGTATGAGGGTCTTCCTGGCCCTCAGGGCTTGCTGGACCCTCACTGCTGCCACCATTTCTGCAACCTCCGGCTGGGACTCAGGTTCCTCCCTGGTCTCGTCCTCCTGTCCCTGCTGGTACATAGAACATAGAACATACAGTGCAGAAGGAGGCCATTCGGCCAATCGAGTCTGCACCGACCCACTTAAGACCTCACTTCCACCCCATCTCCGTAACCCAATAACCCCTCTAACCTTTTTGATCACTCAGGGCAATTTATCATGGCCAATCCACCTAACCTGCACGTCTTTGGACTGTGGGAGGAAACAGGAGCACCCGGAGGAAACCCACGCAGATACGGGGAGAAAGTGCAAAGTCTGCACAGACAGGAGGTACTGTAGCCTCCTCATTCTCCTCGTCCCCGACCCCCTCCTCCTCCGAGGTGGCCACATGTTCCTCGTCACCAACCTCTAGCTCGTCGCCCTGTTGCTGTGCCAGGTTGTGGAGGACACAGCAGACCACAACAAAGCGGGCGACCCTCCGGGCGGTGAACTGGAGCGCACCACTGGAGTGGTCGAGGCATCAGAACCGCATATTGTCCGATGCAGCGCTCAATGACAGTACAGTTGGCCGCATGGGCCTCGCTGTAGCAGGTCTCCGCTTCCGTCTCCACCCTCTGTAATAACGTCATTAGCCATGTCCCCAGCGGATATCCCTTATTCCCCCAAGAGTTAATCGCCCATCCTGGGGTGCTCTGCGAAGAGGGCAGGGATCACTGACTAACCCAGGATGTAGCTATCGTGTACACACCCCGGGAAATGGGCACACACGTGCATTCTCTTCATCTGCTGCTCACAGATGGACTGTATGTTGAGGTTAACATAGGGCCCCTCCAGATGGCCCAGTGAGCGCAGGGCAACATGTATGGCATCTATGATCCCCTAGACGTGGGGCATCCCGGTGATGGCGGAGATACCTGCTTCCTGGCATCCTGTTGGGCCTGTTCCATGTCAAAGTCAATGTAGTTTTCTGCCCGGGCATACAGAGCCTTTGGATGCACCTGTGGGCTGTGGCCTGCGAGATACCACACAGGTACCTGCTTGATCCCTGGAATGATCCCGTGGCGTAAATGTTCAGGGGTTGTTTAGTGACCTTGACGGCCACCGGGAGAGGGTATCCTCCTCCTCCATGTGGTCCCAAGTCTGTGAGGAAATGGCACAGGTGTCCCACCGTCTCCTTGTTGAGACGCAGCCTCCTGCGGCACACGCTGTCGTCATTTGTTCAAATGACCAGCAACGCCTGTATACCCTGGGCCATCGCTGGACTCCCTCTCTAAGTCTTTCCCTAGCTTGATGGGTGGCCGGGTCCGCAGGGTGTGTGGCAGGGTCCGGCACATGGGCCACTGCCTTGAGCATCAGCGGATGCTGCTGCTGCCGTCTTCTCCAGCGTCTGGCCACATCGCATAGCACCATCATCAATAGAGCAATCTCCACAGGGATCAGTGCTGGGACCTTTGCTGTTCGTAGTATATATATATATATGATTTGGAAGAAAATGTAACTGGTCTGATTCGTAAGTTTGCAGACAACACAAAGGTTGGTGGCATTGTGGATAGTGATGAGGACTGTCAGAGAATACAGCAGGATTTAGATTGTTTGGAAACTTGGGCGGAGATAGAGCAGATGGAGTTTTATCTGGACAAATGTGAGGTAATGCATTTTGGAAGATCTAATACAAATAGGGAATATACAGTGAATGGTAGAACCCTAAAGAGTATTGAAAGTCAGAGAGATCTAGGTGTACAGGTCCACACATCTCTGAAAGGGGCAATACAGGTGGAGAAGGTAGTCAAAAAGGCATACGGCATGCTTGCCTTCATTTGCCGGAGCATTGAGTATAAGAATTGGAGCTTTATAGAACCTTAGTTAGGCCACACTTGGAGTATAGTGCTCAATTCTGGTTGCCACAAAACCAGAAGGATGTGGAGGCTTTAGAGAGGGTGCAGGAGAGATTTACCAGGATGTTGCCTGGTATGGAGGGAATTAGCTATGAGGAGCTGTTGAATTCTCACCTGAACGGCGAAGGTTGAGGGGCGACCTGATAGAGGTCTACAAAATTATGAAGGGCATAGACAGAGTGGATAGTCAGAGGCTTTTCCCCAGGGTAGAGGGGTCAATTACTAGGGGGCATTGGTTTAAGGTGCAAGGGGCAAGGTTTAGAGTAGATGTACGAGGCAAGTTTTTTACACAGAATGTAGAGTGCCTGGAACTTGCTGCCAGAGGAGGTGGTGGAAGCAGGGACGATAGTGACATTTAAGGGGCATCTTGGCAAATACATGAATAGGATAGGAATAGAGGGATATGGACCCAGGAAGTGTAGAAGATTGTAGTTTAGTCGGGCAGCATGGTCGGCACGGGCTTGGAGGGACGAAGGGCCTGTTCCTGTGCCGTACTTTTCTTTGTTCTTTGTTCTCTACGTCCAAAATTCCTGCCACAGTGTTCAATATATGTAAGGCATTGGGAGAGGTAGACCGACAAACAGCAGTAGCTCCCACCCCGGGACCCTCCATTCCTCCACTGATTCCCTCCCCTACCTGGAACGCCCTGCCCATGTGCTCCAAGCCGCAGCTAGCTCCCCGGGACCCAGACCATGTACCCCTGACACCAGCTCACAACATGAACTGGACCGGGCGCTGACCCACTCACCGTGGCTCTCGTTGACCCTCTGGCCGTGGACATGTCCCTCGGAGCTGTGTCCCATCCTCTGGGTGTTTGGATGTTGGCTGATGTGTGTGTGGTGTTGCCTCCCGCAGTGTTCAGGCACACTGTCCAGGCATTGCAGTCTGATTGGGATGATCAGCAATGACTCCCACATGTTACATGGCCCGCCCACCCACGGGAATAACTTGTGTTGTGTGAAATGCTCACCTCAGCAGTAGTTGGGGGTTCTGGGTGATCCGGGGGCAGACAGGCAGGGACAAGGGTTGCCCACGCAAACGGGTACACATGATCCAGGAGTTGGGAAGGTGGTGCAGCGAGCGGTTGGCCCCCCCGGTCGCCACACCCTCCCCCAGCACGCTCCCCACACTCCAATTGTGCCCAACCCTGCAGGGGATTCCGCACCTCCAGTGGAGGGTCCCCTTCCCCCACTAAGCACAGGGGCAGCAAGTCCTACACCCAGAGGCTCTTCCCCTGTGAGCAAAGGTTGCTACTCATCACCTCAGCTCCCCAGAGAATCCCTTCCATCAGGTACAAGTTTTTAAAAAGGAGTACAAATCAACCCCAGCGTGACCCCTCGTTGGGGAGGCCACTGTATGAGGGGAGGCCGTTGGATATGGGGTGGCTCTCGTTAATTGTATGGAAATAGGGCTAAAGTGGTGATAATTGGTTTCTCGCCATGATACGTGGAGATTCTGATTTCGCCTCGGGGAGCAGGCTGGTTACATCACAAACTGTCTGGTGTTGCTCGTTCTGGGTGAGTGTGCTTAACACTCAATTTGGCTCTGTTTCATTCCTTAGCTCTAGAGTCGTCAGGTATCGTTAAGATACCGTCACAAGTTTCAAGCTCACGTTCAGACCAATAACTCCATATACCAGTTAGTAAGTTCAAACAAGACACGTTTATTATAATAGTTATCTACTAATTGTGCATATAAAACTACAAGACTGGGCTAATCCTACCACTAACGGGCCAAATACTTATCTGGATAAGGGAACTGCCTGATCAGGGATCAGTGGTCTCTTGCTCCGCACTGGATCCGCAGGTTTCCAGTAGTTGTGGACTAAAGGGGTCAGGAGTGTCTACTCTCGTAGCGTGCGTTGTATGACACTTACTTCATGGCGGCTGCTGGCCAGGCCTCTCCTCTCCGTGGTCAAGTTCGAGAGCTGCTACAGAGGTGTTCATGTTGGGAGGGCCAGCTGAGAGAGAGAGCTAGGGTCGGGGTCTCTGTCTTATACCTCTCCCAGGGTCTTGCGCCGACCTGGGATGACCCTCTATACACTCGCAATCGATTGGGTCTCTTCTCAATCCATTGATTTGAATTCCCCCAATAACGGGGCTGCTCTTCGATCACTGGGCGGTTCTTGGGCCTTATTGTTTTGGACTTCTTTTGGCGCCGAGAAGTCTGGCCTTCTATTCAATGTAACGATTTGAGTTACCTTGTTTCCATTGTCCCTGAGAATCACCGGGTATCGCTCATTAGTATGGTAACTTGTTTTTCACAATGCTGTCTGGTTTCTGCAGCAGTCAGAATACCGCTTCTGCAAGCTGCTTGCTTTTGCAACATGTCCATTTTCCCCTGCATTCTTTGTAATCTTCCATTTTTTGTTGGGCAGTGGCCACCCCAGGTGGCTACACTCCCTCCTTGTGATCCTCATGAGAAATCATGAAGGATCACCCAAATTCGGTGTCTTTGTGTTTCCTGACCTCAGCGAGTCCCATGGCCTCTACACTTTCCTCAATTATGGCACAGAATTTTTATCTAACAGTCTCTGGTTGGAGCTATGTCAAAGGGGACATGCATTACTAGGGAGCCTCTAACTATCCTTTGTAAACTACACTCCCTTACACATTTAAACATTCTAGCTTCCTATCCTTAAAACACTATCATCGTTACATTCCATTTCTGGCTCGGTAGTCGAACTCAGAAAATCACAATACATCAGAAAAGGTCTTTATTTACAACAGCAACTCAAAAATTAAATCATTCATTACACGTCAAGGGGTTGGGGGGACTGGTGGAAACCGAAAATAGGGGATTGTACTCTGTATATGGTCGAGGCAAAAGAGCGGAAGGCTCTCCTTCTCCATTCCCTTAACCTAAGTGTCTGTACTACGATGCAGAGAACAGCTATCGCCAAAAGTGATTCTACATCATATGATAGGGAGTACCAATTCATAAGTTTTGTGCACCAGGTCGGGTCATCGCTGTTCATTACTGGGCTTTGAGTAGTCGGTGTCTGGGAAACATTAATGGACGGGGTCATTGGGGAAAGACTTTAGAATGAGTTCCGTATGGGCCGCGACGGGTAAGATATGGATGGAATCCCCGGGTAGGGCATGCTGTGCTGTACCCGAGCTTTGCTGACCAGAGGGGGGGTCCTCAGACAGGGCGGGTCCTCAATGCCTTTTCTCCACTGCCTGAGCGACCTGGAACGAACGGGCATGAATGTGGTCATCGTGGATTTGCAGCCTCTATCCCAGAATAGAGGGGCACCTAAAAAATAGGGGAGTCAAGATGCTCCTAGTGGGCTAAAGGGTGAAGCCTTAAGCTGGGCTCCAGACATTTCAGCAGAGTCAAGTTCTCAGAGATATCGGTGGATAAGCTAACGTGCATGTGAGGTGGTCACAAGCTTTTCAGCTGAAAAGTCATGTGGCCAATCTCCAAAACAAACATTAACAAACAAACAAACACCACCAAACATTCTGGCAAGTTCCATCAGAAAAGGACACCGTTGCTTCCTCAAGCGGTTCCTTATGTTAATCATTTGGACACCTCAATTCTCATCAGTCTCTGCGAACAGGGTCGCAAAGGGGTTGCCGTATCGGGAGTCAGACTCAGTCATCCTCTTCTCCCAGATCCCATACCCTTGTATGAATCAGGCATGCAATCATAGCGTTATGTGACCGGGGGTCACTCTCGTCATTTCGGACAAGTCTACAAGAATTGTCCCTGTGCCAAAGTGTGGGGTCTAAATTTGTATGAACGTTGTCGGGGTCGTCAGAGTTGGAAGGTGGGGCTGGGTGTGTTTTAATGTAAGTGATCTCCAAATCACTGTAGTCGGGGTCGTAGTTGGTGTGTGTGGGGTCTGTTGTATCAGGGCAGTAGAGAGGCGTGCTGTGGCTGTCATCAAAGTCACAGTCGCTGTCTCTGCTGTGGCAGCTTGTGGGCGTTTCGGGGCGTGGTCTGAAGTCAATAGGCAGAGTCGAAGTCGAGTCCGATGAGGTGCTGGTCTGTGAGGGGGAGGGTGGAAATGTGTCTCCTGTGAGCGGGGAGTGGTGTTCTGCTGCATCTAGCAGGACATGGTGTGTGTGGTTGGACTGTGTTCCATATGCCTTTAACTGGTTGATATGGAATCATGCAGTCTTCCCGTTGGAGTACTTTATCTTATATACTGAAGGGCTGATTTTGTCCGAAATTGAGCATGGGCCTGAAATTATTGGGGCCAAAAACATGCTGGGATTATAAACAGACAACATTACCTGTTGTCCAACCTGAAACTCTGTGTAATGGACAGTCCTGTCGAAACAAGCCTTGCTCTGTTTCTTTCTCTTTCCCAATTTAACTGCGGCTGCTAACTGAGCCGACCTTACAATTTCCACTAATTGCTTTACTGCTGTCTCGTGCGTGAGGACCGTCACTTCTGGGCTGGTTATATCGAGTCCTAAAAGGAATTCAGAACCTTTCATGGGGCGTCCGGTCATTTCGTAAACGTGTCTATGACCACCAGAACATATTTATAGCCATTCCTGCAAGGGGGCAATGGACCTATAAAATCGATCTGGAGGTTAGTCCAGGGGCCATTAACGGGGCGAGTGTGGCTGAGTTGTGCCTTCTTAGAATACCTCTCTGTGTTATTCTGTGCACAAATCAAACAATTCTCTGTGTGGTGCGTTACATCGTCTCTTAAATTGGGCCACCAACAGAGCTGCCTGAGGTGGGCTGTGGTAGGGTCGATCCCTTGATGTCCATGACCATCATGGAATAAGGCAATCATTTGATTCCTGTGCTTCTCAGGAACCACATACAACCTGTCTTTGAGACTCACACCCTCATGTGCGGTCAAAGCGTGTACTGGGCCACAAAGTTTCCTTTTAAAATCTCCCGGAGATTTTCGTCCTGCCTCTTTGCCTGTACTAAATCCTCTATGTTCGTTTGTGAGACTTGGACTGAGCTCACAGGGGTGCTAGCTGGTGCGCTAGCTGGGGGTGTCCAAAAACGACCTCGCCTGGAACCTGCTTTAGCCAGTCTTTCACATTTCCATGGGGGATGACCGATGGTGGCTTCTAACCTTAATAATGCCATAAGTCCTATCCTTTGCCTTCTTTAGGATATGGCGGAGTAATGGGGATGATGGAAGGGGCTTCCCGTCCGTATATATGTCTGCTGGGCTGGGGAACGAATCTGGGTGGTCCACTATGTATGCTATGGCCGCGAACTCTGCTGCCTGCGCGCCTAAGTGACCAGGTAACTTTAATGCTACCTCCTCTAGTGCACGTCCCTGCGCATCTTCCACATAAATTCCGCATCCAGTGATGCGTTCGCCATCTAAAACTGTGGATGAACCGTCCACATAGATCCGTAGGGATGCACACGTGTCCGTGTGCTGGGGTCTCTGGCTTGAATTCTCTATCTTCCTGGGGGGCGTCTTAGCAATGAAGGGTCCTGTGTTGTGGAGAGGGGCTACTATCTCACATCTCACATTCACGGGGCTGTCCTGGATACGGTAGGTTGTCCGCTAAAAATGTGTGTGTCCTGGTCCATTTAAGTGTTATGTCCCGTCCCTGTAACAGAAGTGTCCACCTAGCTTCTCTTATCTGGCTCACTGAACCGTCCTTCAGTCGTCCGTCTAAAAGTAACTGTGTGGGGGTGTGTAAGGTCAAAATGGTGATGGGGTTGATTCCAGTAATGTAAGAAAAGTATTGTACTGCCCAGAATACCGCGAGCAGGTGCCTTTCGCAGGCTGAGAAACCTTGCTCCACGGGGTCTAAAAGTCGTGAGGCATAAGCCACTGGTCGTATCTGCTCGTGCCGTTCCTGAAGGAGCACGGCCGACAGGGTCAGATCTGTGCTTGCAACCTCAATTACATAGGGGGAAAGCGGGCCTGGAACTTGTAGTGCAGTGGCTTCACGAAGGGCTTTCTTTAATTCATCCACAGCCTCTGTATGCTGCGGAAGCCATTCCCAAGGGGCTCCTTTCTTATGGAGGTCTGAAAGTGGGGCTGCCTTTGTCGCAAATCCATCAATATGGTTCCGACAGTACCCAACCAGTCCTAAAAATGACCGGAGGGCTGAAACATTTTGGGGAAGGGGCAATTTGACGATCGAGTCAATTCTTTTGAACTCTATCTCGCGTTTGCCGTGCATGATGACTGTACCCAAATACATCACTTGATTCTCCAATATTTGGGCCTTTCTGGGGTTAACTTTACATCCGATTGAGTTCAGAAGTTCCAGGAGTTCAGACAGAAGCGTGATGTGCTCTGCCTTGTGTCTGTCTGCAGTAATAGGTCGTCCACATACTGTACCAGACATTCGGGTCGGGAAAATTTTGATAGTCCATTTGCTAGCTGTAGGTGGAAAATGGAGGGGGAGTTGTGGAATCCTTGTGGGAGGCATGTCCACGTGTACTGCTGACTTTTAAACGTGAATGCGAATTTGTACTGGCACGCCTTTGCCAATGGGATTGACCAGAAGCCGTTGCTAATGTCCAATACCGTAAAATACTTGGAGTTGAGTCCCTACTTGAGCATGGTCTCGGGACTTGTTGCTACCGTGGGGGCTACTGCCGGGGTAACTTTATTGAGTTCCAGATTATCAGTGGTCAGACGCCATGATCCGTCGGGCTTCCTCACTGGCCAAATTGGGGCATTATTAGTCGAGGCTACCGTCCTAAGTACACCCTGCTCTAATAAGCTCTCTATTACCTTTCCGATTTCTTCCTCCGCTTCCAGGGGATATCTATACTGCCTTTGTGGTCTCGGGTCAGGTCCTGTAATATGAACTGGTCCAGTCATCCTGCCGCAGTCGTGACGGTGACTGGCAAATGCTGTCCTTTGTTTGTGTAAAACTACCCTAACCTGTTTGTCCGTGCTGAGTGTGGCCGGGTCAAAACAATAGTCGCCTACTGCGCTGATCCTGTTTGCGTACTCACCTACTGTGAGCGTTGCGGGTGCTCTGTCTGATTTTTGCCATTCGCCAGACACACTGATTGACTGGGTTGAACGACAGGCTGTGTGCATTCATAAAATCAATGCCCAGTATGTGTTCTGCTGTGTGGGGCAGATCAACTAAAACAACGGGGTGTCTGGTGGAGATATTCCCTAGTTGGATGGGTACAGGGGCTGTAATGTGTCCCTGCTGTGAGTGGCCTGTAAAGCCGCTGAGTGTTATTGTGGCTGTTGTGGGCCACGTGTCTGCCTGTGGTGTAGTGGAGGAATTAATGTTCGTGCGGGACCCTCCTGTGTCCCAGAGTAATTCTATGGGCTTTCCCCGAATTTCTGCTGTGACTACCGGTCATCCGGATGTGTCCCAGAGGGTGTCACAGACCCAAGTGTGGGAGCTCGAACACCGTCAGTCCGTCCCGTCCACATTGGTCTGTCCTGACTGCGTCCCTATACTGTGAATAGGCTTCGCTCTGTTCCTGTTCAGAGTGCCTGTCTGCTGGCCTCTCTGAGGTTTTTGTGGTGCATTGCATTCCCTATCAAAATGCCCTAACTGTCCGCAGTTAAAACATTCCTGTGACTTCGGGGGGGGGGGCATTTGCCAATGCGGGGTTTTGATGTGCTCTCACTGCCTGAATATCTGCTGCAGCCTGAGCTTTTTCGGTGTTCTTAAATGTTGCCTTGCCGTGGACAGATTGCTCCCAAGCGCGGGACAATCTTTTCAAGACCCACTTTTCATTATGGGCCTCTTCTGAGGGGTCGTAGTTAGAGCAGGCTTTCTGTCCTGCCTCTGTGGCGTGGGAGATAATAGTGCGGGTCCATTTAACCATGTTATCTTGGGTCAAATGTGCGCGGTCGAAATCACCGAAAACTGCAGTGAAGTGAATCCACAGCCTTCCTGCGAATGCTGTGGGGTGCTCGGTC
Source organism: Scyliorhinus canicula (assembly GCF_902713615.1). Classification (NCBI taxonomy): domain Eukaryota; kingdom Metazoa; phylum Chordata; class Chondrichthyes; order Carcharhiniformes; family Scyliorhinidae; genus Scyliorhinus; species Scyliorhinus canicula. The sequence goes on along the minus strand of NC_052158.1, from coordinate 48,497,637 downwards.
TTTTTCTGCCTACACTTGTTTAGGCCTTCGACTGGGTCTCCTCTGTTGTACCCTATCGCATCTAAAATAGCTGTATGCATCTCTTCGACGGTGCCTCCTCCACCGTTCTGTGGGTCCAGGAGGGCTGCTACAACATGAGTCTAAACTCAAAACTGTGAGTTTAACCTGCTCTCGCTCATCCAGGCCCTACATGGTCGCCTGCTGCTTCACTTGTGCAAAGAATTGGTGGGGGTCTGAAGTGGGGAGGAACGGGGTGATTTTCTCACACGCGTCATTTAGTTGAGTCACGGTTAAGGGGGTGGTGTAAGTGATCTCGGGTGCGCCGTCTGCGGTTGCTTTTCTTTGGGTTCACGAATTGCTCTGGGTTAATGAGGCGTTCCATTGCCTGATGTGGGTTCATTGGTACGGGTGCTATCTGATCTGTGGGGGGTTGGGGCGCTTTCCTTTTCTGCTGCGTTGCTAGCGCACATGTTCCCTGAACATATCGCTGCAGAGGGCAGCTCGGTGGCCTAGTGGTTAGCACAACCGCCTCACGGCGCTGAGGTCTCAGGTTCGATCCCGGCTCTGGGTCACTGTCCGTGTGGAGTTTGCACATTCTCCCCGTGTCTGCGTGGGTTTCACCCCCACAACCCAAAAACGTGCAAGCTAGGTGGATTGGCCACACTAAATTGCCCCTTAATTGGAAAAATGATTGTGTACACTAAATTTATTGAAAAAAAATTTTTTAAAAACATATCGTGGCATTGTCTCACTTAACTCCTGCCAATCTGGGGCATTCTCTTCCTCTAATTGTGTTCCAAAGGTTTCTTGGAAGCCATTCTGCACAGAAAGCAGAGATTGCGGCTCAGCAATCTGCTTCCTACACTTAGCATAGTCCACTGTGCTTTGCCTTTGTTCAGTGGTGGCCGCATGGAGTGCCCTTAAAGCTGCCTTCAGGTCGCTACACTGCTTTTTCAGTGTCTCTACCTGCTTCTCTGATTCCTGTCTTATCAAGACTGTACGCTGCACATCTTGATAGACTTTTTCAAACTGAACTTGAGAGCTGCTCAGATGGGCTAGACAAGGCTGATGTGCCCTCTTGGCATCATCCACCTCTCTATCCTTATCTGCCAACTTTTGCCTTAATTCTAAATTCTCCTTTTCGATGTCCCTGACATCCACTTTGCTCATTCTGTTACTCTCCTCTAAATCTGCTCGGAGCGTCCTGACGACCTCCTCTGTGCCTCACAATTGTGCCAAGCAGGACACAATTGCCAACGGCTTACGTGCTTTACTCAAACCTTTCTTACGAATTTCAGACAGGTTCTCCCACCAAGTATGCCCTATACTCCCGGGACCTGTCTCCTCATTCAAACAAAACTCACTCCAAAGGGGCCATCCTTTCGCTTTGAGGTACTTCCTGAGTTCCAGCTCCCAAACGGGACACTGACCTACTCTGCTGCTGTTGGTCACTGCGACCACGAACTGCTCTGGGTTCATGAGGCGTTCCATTGCCTGCATGGCCATCTCTTTCTCTCTTCTGCTCTCTTTTAAATTTGGAACGAGGGATAATAAGGCGGTGCTATAAAATACGGGTACGGCTTTCACTATTTTCCGAATTATAAACTCCTGACAGTTTGTCGCAACAAAAATCTCTCGGTTTTACCTTATAACCCTGTTAGTTACGCATGCAAAAACACACTTCCGAATTATGAGTATTGATGTGAACTACTTGAACACTTGTGGGTTTTTTTTTCTTTTTCACAATTGTATTTCTGATTCAAATTGCTGGGTTCTCTCGGAGTGGGGGGGGGGGGGGGGGGGGGGGGGGGGGGGCACTTCTAGTCGAGTCCCGTCAGAGTCTGCCACTAAATGTTGCTCGTTCTGGGTGAATGTGCTTTACACTCAATTTAGCTCTGTTTCATTCCTAAGCTCTAGAGTCGCCAGGTATCGTTAAGATACCGCCACAAGTTTCAAGTTCACGTTCAGACCAATAACTCCATACACCAGTTAGTAAGTTCAAACAAGACACGTTTTATAATAGTTATCTACTAATTGTGCATATAAAACTACAAGACTAGGCTAATCCTACCACTAGCGGTCCAAATACTGATCTGGATAAGGGAACTGCCTGATCAGGGATCAGTGGTGTCTTGCTCCGCACTGGGTCCGCAGGTTTCCAGTAGTTGTGGACTAAAGGGGTCAGGAGTGTCTACTCTTGTAGCATGCGTTGTATGACACTTACTTGATGGCGGCTGCTGGCCAGGCCTCTCCTCTCCGTGGTTAAGTTCGAGAGCTGCTACAAAGGTGTTCTTGTTGGGAGGGCCGTCTGAGAGAGAGAGCTGGGGTCGGGGTCTCTGTCTTATACCTCTCCCAGGGTCTCACGCCCACCTGGGTGGACCCTCTATACACTCGCAATCGATTGGGTCTCTTCCCAATCCATTGATTTGAATTCCCCCAATAACGGGGCTGCTCTTGGAACAATGGGCGGTTCTTGGGGCTTATTGTTTTGGACTTCTCTTGGCGCCGAGTAGTCTGGCCTTCTATTCAATGTAGCGATTTGAGTTAACTTGTTTCCGTTGTACCTGGGAATCACCGGGAATCGCTTCATTAGCATGCTAACTTGCTTTTCACAGTGCTGTCTGGTTTCTGCAGCAGTCAGAACACACAAGCGCTTCTGCACGCTGCTTGCTTTTGCAACATGTCCATTTTTCCCTGCATTCTTTGTAATCTTCCATTTTGTGTTGGGCAGTGGCCACCCCAGGTGGCTACACTGGGGCCTGGCGCGGTTTCCATTTTTGGCATCTCCCACTATTCACCAGACTCGTTTTGCTTGAGCGCGAGTTAATGAGGCCGGACGATCGCGCACTTAGTCTTAGAAACACAGAATCCCGCCCAATAGCTCCATTCTGAAGAGTGCACGGACATATGTTTCTGGTTTGCAGATGGACACATCTGTCAAACATAACGAGAGAGTGATTACATAAATGTATGTGATTTTGGGCTTCAGGAAAAGTGGAAGTTCATCCAAAAGCAGGAAAGTATTGGTCAACATCTATACAGCCAGAATATATATGCAACAGAAGTGCAATTCCCATTATGAGGGACAGGCTGTCTCTCAGAGTCACACACTCACTGGAATACGAGCCATGTACACTGCTGTCCCCCTTCTGATTGTTCAGCTAACCAGCAGAGTGAATCATACTTGGCTGAACGCTACACTCATGAAAATGAAGAGACAGCATTATGGAAAATGCCTGTTTCCAATGATATCACCACAAAGCAGAGATACTCCCCATGTGTGTGACCATAAAAGCATCAAATACTCCAAGATTAGACACAAAAGAGATCGACACCAGCATTCTGACACTGACTCTGAGACACTCACTGAAGATGCTGAAAGGACTGCTCCTTGTACTGTTTCTCCCGATGCTGACTCACTCCAGTCCCACTGGAGCCTTGTCAGATGTCGCTGCTGCAGGTAAACATTTGCTAATCTCTCCAAATTCTCACAAATTGCTGTTCAATATAGTTTAATTCAAATCTATTTAATTTTCTTTGAACATCATGGTTTGATTGGTTGAGAGACAGTGATTGTGAGATTGCAAGATTTACTGACTAATTTGGTGTAAACTATTTCCTCAGGTAAATCCCTGATGGTTTAGTCGCTACCTGAGTGGACAAGGGGACGGTGGGTGTTGGGAGCTGATCCAGATCAAAATGAAAACACAAACTGCTGCAGGGGTGATGGGGGCAGGGGTGAGCTGTTGATCTCAGCCGGACTATTGATCCAGATGGGAGACCCTGTAATTGGCCTCAGGACCCAGGTATTACTGAGAGGGAATTCACAGACGCTGTTCCCGATCACAGCTACCTGCTGCAAAGTGTGAGAGTGTGGACTGTGTGTGGATGGGATTAGGAATCATGCAATCACCTTTCCCCTTCCAATCTCCCTCTCTTCCAATCTCCCTCCTCACATTCCAATCTCCCTCCCCACATTCCAATCTCCCTTCCCACATTCCAATCTCCCTCCCCACATTCCAATCTCCCTCCCCACATTCCAATCCTTCCCCATATTCCAATCTGCCTCCCCACATTCCAATCTCCCTCTCCACATTCCAATCTCCTTCCCCACATTCCAATCTCACTCCCCACATTCCAATCTCCCTCCCCACATTCCAATCTCCCTCCCTACATTCCAATCTCCCACCCCACATTCCAATCTCCCTCCCCACATTCCAATCTCCCTCCCCACTTTCCAATCTCCCTCCTCACATTCCAATCTCCCTCCCTACATTCCAATCTCCCTCCCCACATTCCAATCTCCCTCCCCACATTCCAATCTCCCTCCCCACATTCCAATCTCCTTCCCACATTCCAATCTCCCTCCCCACATTCTAATCTCCCTCCCCGCATTATAATCTCCCTCCCCACATTCCAATCTCCCTCCTCACATTCCAATTTCCCTCCCTACATTCCAATCTCCCTCCTCACATTCCAATCTCCCTCCCCACATTCCAGTCTCCCTCCCCACATTCCAATCTCTCTCCCTACATTCCAATCTCCCTCCCCACATTCCAATCTCCCTCCTCACATTCCAATCCCTCCCCACATTCCAATCTCCCTCCTCACATTCCAATCTCCCTCCCCACATTCCAATCTCCCTCCTCACATTCCAATCTCTCTCCCCACATTCCAATCTCCATCCCCACATTCCAATCTCCCTCCCCACATTCCAATCTCCCTCCCCACATTCTAATCTCCCTCCCCACATTCCAATCTACCTCCTCACATTCCAATCTCCTTCCCCACATTCCAATCTCCATCCCCACATTCCAAACTCCCTCCCCACTTCCAATCTCCCTCCCCACATTCCAATCCCCCTCCCCACATTCCAATCTCCCTCCCCACATTCCAATCTCCCTCCCTACATTCTACTCTACGTCCCCGCATTCCAATCCCCCTCCCCACATTCTGATATCCCTCCCCACATTCCAATCTCCCTCCCCACATTCCCATCTCCCTCCCCACATTCCAACCCCCCTCCCCACATTCCAATCTCCCTCCCACATTCCAATCCTTCCGCACATTCCAATCTCCCTCCCCACATTCCAATCTCCCTCCCCACATTCCAATCTCCCTCCCCACATTCCAATCTCCCTCCCCACATTCCAATCTCCCTCCCCACATTCCAATCTCCCACCCCTTCCAATTGCCGTCCTACCTTCCAGCCCCCACCCTGCTCCCGTTTTCTTCCTCACAAACACTTTCCATGAAAACACCTCCTGCTTTGGCATCTCCGGTCAGCCGGGAGTTGTCTGTGGGAATAAGGAAGGCGGAACTGAGGAAACACAATGTGCTAAATACCCACTGCTGTGGTGGTTCCTTTGGAGGGGCAGTAAGATTCCGATGTGTTGACCTTTTAATCAGCATTCATGAGATTAAAATGTGTTTCTTGACGTCGCTCCACAGGACACTCGAGCCGCCTTTAAACCGCTGTGAAATTCAGAGAATAAGATTCCAAACTAACTTCCCGCCTTTGGGAAACTGACGTCTGGATTCTGTGAGACAAAGGGCGTAATTCTCCGGACTTACGAAAAATCGGAGAATAGCGGGCGGCGTAAATTTTTACGGACACGCTGGTCCGACGCCCTCCCGCTATTCTCCCCCCCCCCCCACGTCCGCCCCCCGACACGAATCGCTGCTCGCCGTTTTTTTACGGCCATCAGCGATTCACCCCTGGCCGATGGGCCGATTTCCAAGGCCTTTACGGCCGTTTTTATGAACGTAAAACACGCCTGGTCTGACCGTTCGTACAAACGGCCAAAAAGTCCCGATCTGGGGAACCATGCCACCGATTGGCACGGCCGTACCACAGCCTTGCCAAGGGTGCCATGGGCCCGCGATTGGTGGGCACCGATCGCGGGTAGCGGGTACTTAACCCGCGCATTCTTTCTCCCTCCGCCGCCCCGCTGGATACATTCGCTGGGCGGCTGAGGGGCACACCAGCCCGCGCATGCGCGGGTTTCACGCATATGCGTGATGATGTCATCCGCGCATACGCGGGTTGGAGTCGTCCAATCCGCGCATGCGCGGCTGACGTCATCTGACGCGTCAGCTGTCGCTAACTTGGCTAGCGGACTTAACGAAATTCGTTAAGCCCACGATGCCGGAGTTCACAGCCGCGCGATGCTAGCCCCGACCGGGGAGCAGAATCGGTTCCCGGTCGGGGGGGGGGGCGGAGGCTGGCGTCAAACGCGCCCGTTTTTGACGCCAGCTTCCCGATTTTTCGTAACTCGGGAGAATTGCGCCCAAAGTGTTGATGCCGAGACAGGATTCGTGGCGCTGGATTCTTCAAAATGGGACTATGTCCCCCACGCCGGTATAAAAACGCTGGTGTTTCACACCAGACTTTCCAGAAAAAATATTGAGCCATTCACTTACCTTCAGAGGGTTGGCAAGGACCCAGAGTGATTCTTACAGCTTTAGCTGTGGATACGGGCCCTCGCACTACCGGTTCAGAGTGCGCGTTGAGGGAGGGAGTGAGTCTGTACAGGGTAGGGAGTGGGAGGGAGGGAGTAAGTCTGTACAGGGTAGGGAGTGGGAGGGAGGGAGTCTGTACAGGTTAGGGGGTGGGAGGGAGGGAGTCTGTAAGGGTAGGGAGTGGGAGGGAGGGAGTGAGTCTGTACAGGGTAGGGAGTGGGAGGGAGGGAGTGAGTCTGTACAGGGTAGGGCGAGGGAGGGAGTGAGTGTGTACAGGGTAGGGAGTGGGAGGGAGGGAGTGAGTCTGTACAGGGTAGGGAGTGGGAGGGAGGGAGTGAGTCTGTACAGGGTAGGGAGTGGGAGGGAGGGAGTGAGTCTGTACAGGGTAGGGCGAGGGAGGGAGTGAGTCTGTACAGGGTAGGGAGTGGGAGGGAGGGAGTGAGTCTGTACAGGGTAGGGTGAGGGAGGGAGTGAGTCTACAGGGTAGGGAGTGGGAGGTCGGGAGTGAGTCTGTACAGGGTAGGGAGTGGGAGGGAGGGAGTAAGTCTGTACAGGGTAGGGAGTGGGAGGGAGGGAGTCTGTACTGGTTACGGAGTGGGAGGGAGGGAGGGAGTCTGTAAGGGTAGGGAGTGGGAGGGAGGGAGTGAGTCTGTACAGGGTAGGGAGTGGGAGGGAGGGAGTGAGTCTGTACAGGGTAGGGCGAGGGAGGGAGTGAGTCTGTACAGGGTAGGGAGTGGGAGGGAGGGAGTGAGTCTGGACAGGGTAGGGCGAGGGAGGGAGTGAGTCTGTACAGGGTAGGGAGTGGGAGGGAGTGAGTCTGTACAGGGTAGGGCGAGGGAGGGAGTGAGTCTACAGGGTAGGGAGTGGGAGGTAGGGAGTGAGTCTGTACAGGGTAGGGAGTGGGAGGGAGGGAGTGAGTCTGTACAGGGTAGGGAGTGGGAGGGAGGGAGTCTGTACAGGTTAGGGACTGGGAGGGAGGGAGGGAGTCTGTAAGGGTAGGGAGTGGGAGGGAGGGAGTGAGTCTGTACAGGGTAGGGAGTGGGAGGGAGGGAGTGAGTCTGTACAGGGTAGGGCGAGGGAGGGAGTGAGTCTGTACAGGGTAGGGTGGGAGGGAGGGAGTGAGTCTGGACAGGGTAGGGCGAGGGAGGGAGTGAGTCTGTTCAGGGTAGGGAGTGGGAGGTAGGGAGTGAGTCTGTACAGGGTAGGGAATGGGAGGGAGGGAGTGTCTGTACAGGGTAGGAAGTGGGAGGGAGGGAGTCTGGACAGGTTAGGGAGTGGGAGGGAGGGAGGGAGTCTGTAAGGGTAGGGAGTGGGAGGGGGGAGTGAGTCTGTACAGGGTAGGGAGTGGGAGGGAGGGAGTGAGTCTGTACAGGGTAGGGCGAGGGAGGGAGTGAGTCTGTACAGGGTAGGGAGTGGGAGGGAGGGAGTGAGTCTGTACAGGCCAGGGAGTGGGAGAGTGGGAGTGAGTCTGTACAGGTTAGGGAGTGGGAGGGAGGGAGTGAGTCCGTACAGGGTAGGGAGTGGGAGGGAGTGAGTGTGTACAGGGTAGGGAGTGGGGGGGAGGGAGGGAGTGTGTACAGGGTAGGGAGTGGGAGGGAGGGAGGGAGTCTGTACAGGGTAGGGAGTGCGAGGGAGGGAGTGAGTCTGTACAGGGTAGGGAGTGGGAGGGAGGGAGGGAGTCTGTACAGGGTAGGGAGCGGGAGGGAGGGAGGGAGTCTGTAAGGGTAGGGAGTGGGAGGGGGGAGTGAGTCTGTCCAGGGTAGGGAGTGGGAGGGAGGGAGTGGGAGGGAGGGAGGGAGTGGGAGGGAGGGAGGGAGTGGGAGGGAGTCTGTACAGGGTAGGGCGAGGGAGGGAGTGAGTCTGTACAGGGTAGGGAGTGGTAGGGAGGGAGTGAGTCTGTACAGGCCAGGGAGTGGGAGGGTGGGAGTGAGTCCGTACAGGGTAGGGAGTGGGAGGGAGGGAGGGAGGGAGTCTGTACAGGGTAGGGAGTGGGAGGGAGGGAGTGAGTCTGTACAGGGTAGGGCGAGGGAGGGAGTGAGTCTGTACAGGGTAGGGAGTGGGAGGGAGTGAGTGTACAGGGGAGGGAGCGGGAGGGAGGGAGTGAGTCTGTACAGGGTAGGGAGTGAGAGGGAGGGTCTGAGTCTGTACAGGGTAGGGAGTGGGTGGGAGGGAGGGAGGGAGGGAGTCTGTACAGGGTAGGGAGTGAGAGGGAGGGACTGAGTCTGTACAGGGTAGGGAGTGTGAGGGAAGGAGGGAACTGGGATTTTATTGAAAACAGAAGAACTTACTTTGCTGTGAGGTCCAGGGTCAGTCCCAGAGACACCGACAGACTCTGCTTCATGGTTCCTCGTTGTTCTCCGTCCATCTGCGGAACCGGCATTTAATTAATTCTTCATGTTTTGTTTAATTTCAGAGGACGGCAGCGCCAGGTCTGGAACAATTCATGGTGAAAGCGTCCTGACTGGAAGGGATGATGTGAAAGATGCTGAGGAAATGCCGTGGAATGGGACTGGGGAGCAGCCGCGGGAGTCCGGTCCGAAATGGGATCTTTTTTTTGGGTGGGGGGGGGGGGGGGGGGTTCGGGAGCGGGGGGGGGGGGGGGGGGGGTTGGGGTTGGCGGTGAGTAGGTTGAAGAGCAGGAAATCGGTGTGGGAAAGCTATTGATGGATTCCCTCCAGCCCGAGCTCTCCACATTCCCACTGAATGAAAGCTTCATTCCTGGGAAACAGCCTCTGTTTGATCGCTTCACACCCCAAACCCCTGACCCTGTATTACTGCTGTCTGAATAATGTGGTGTCATCAGAAATAAAACTTACTGCATTGATCACGGCTTCATATCCCTGTCTTGTTTCTCTTTAGGATCAGGGTGTCTGTAAACAAGGTGGCCGGGGTGGAATGAGGCTGGGAACAAATGTGGGAATTCCAGGAAATGGGAACTTGAGGTCAGTGCAGGGAAAGACTGAAAGTTCAGAATAACCGATCAGGAATGGACTGAGATAAGACTGGAGCCCCACAGTGTCAGCACTCTGACCATTCACAGTTCAAAATATCCCACAGATACCGGGGTGTGGAGAAGGAGCTGAGCGTCTGGGAGAGGTTTCAAGTTCCGGGAAAACTGGTTCAGGAGCAGTGAGTTGTTTCAGGAGATGGGGTAAGGATTCAGAGGTTCAGCAGGAGGACAAGGATTCTGGGGCAGAGCAATGATTTCAGAGGCTGATGAAGTGGTTCGGGGGCTGAGAATGTAGCTCCTGAGGTGGAGCAGGGGGTTCAGACAGTGGGGAAGGGTTCAGTGGGTGGGGAGGTTTTTAGTTGGTGAGAAGAGTTAATGCATGTATGGAAAAGCTCTACTGGGTGGGGAGATGTTTAGTGAAGGGATTGGGACATGAAGGGAGGATTCCGGCAGATAGTTTTTCAGCAAGGGAAGGGTTTTGAGGAGGTCACAGAGGAGTTAACAAGAATTCCAAAATGGTTAGAAGGTGCAGAGAGTCGGAGAAATGAGGGAAGGGAAGTTTCAGTGACTGGATAAGCGAATCATGGAAAGGTGAAGATTTTGGTATATCCAAAGAAATCTTCCCCTTACCATAGTTCTCTTCCCTCGTCGGGTTCAGTGGGAGGGGATTGGGGTCGGGAAGAGTTTCAGCGAATTCCATTCTGTACACAGGCTTGAAACTGAACCCTTTAAAAACTTTAGAACACGACAGAAACATTATTGTCAGCCGTGGCTTGGTTTGCACTTTTGTCTCAGTGTCAGAATGTTGTGGGTTCAAATCTCACTCCAGAGACTTGAAAGCTGAGGCTGACACTCCCGTGCAGCATTGAGGGAGTGCTGCACTGTCAGATGAGTTAAAGCAAAGCCCCGAGTGCCATCTCAGAATGTAAAAGATTCCATGACACTGTGTTGGGAAAGAGCAGGGGAGATATCCCTGATGTCCTTGTCCATGTGGGACATCGACATCAGCGATAACTCCCCTCCTCTTATACAACGCAGTGTTCCTCGGGGTCACCATCACCAACAGTCTGTCCTGGTCCACTCACATTGATGCAACAGTCAAGAAAGCCCAAAAATGTCTCTACTTCCTCCGGAAGCTACAGAAATTTGGCATGTCTGCATCGACTCTCACAAACTTCGACAGATGTGCCAGAGAGAGCATCCTATCCGGCTGCATCACAGCCTGACATGGCAACTGCTCGGTCCAAGATAGCAAGAAACTGCAGAGTGTGGTGAACTCAGCCCAACGCATTATACCAGCTTGCCACCCTCACACTGACTCTGTATACACCTCCCGCTGCCTCAGAAGACTCCCCCTCGGACTGATCTGCTCCCTGTAAGAACACTATTCACAATGCCCTATGCTGCTCATTCTCATCTATTTGCTTTGTTTGGCCCCTTGTTCCGCATTGTAACCAATCACTGTCGATGTACCTTTTGTTAATGTACTCTGTCGATTATTCTTTTACTGTCTACAATGTACGTACTGTGTACGTTTCCTTGGCCACAGAAAAGTACTTTTCACTGTATTTTGGTACATGTGACAATATCAGTTCCAAAAAGGGAATGGGTTCTATACCTGCAAGTAAGGCAGGAAGGAGATTAGACCATAAGACATAGGAGCGGAAGTAAGGCCATTCGGCCCATCAAGTCCACTCCACCATTCAATCATGGTTGATTTCAACTCCATTTACCCGCTCTCTCCCCATAGCCCTTAATTCCTCGAGAAATCAAGAATTTATCAATTTCTGTCTTAAAGACACTCAACGTCCCGGCCTCCACCGCCCTCTGTGGCAATGAATTCCACAGACCTACCACTCTCTGGCTGAAGAAATTTCTCCTCATCTCTGTTCTAAAGTGACTCCCTTTATTCTAAGGCTGTGCCCCCGCGTCCTAGTCTCCCCTGCTAATGGAAACAACTTCCCTACGTCCATCCTATCCAAGCCATTCATTATCTTGTAAGTTTCTATTAGATCTCCCCTCAACCTCCTAAACTCCAATGAATATAATCCCACGATCCTCAGATGTTCATCGTATGTTAGGCCTACCATTCCTGGGATCATCTGTGTGAATCTCCGCTAGACTCGCTCCAGTGCCAGTATGTCCTTCCTGAGGTGTGGGGCCCAAAATGGCTCACAGTATTCTAAATGGGGCCTAACTAGTGCTTTATAAAGCCTCAGAAGTACATCCCTGCTTTTATATTCCAAGCCTCTTGAGATAAATGACATTACATTTGCTTTCTTAATTACGGACTCAACCTGCAAGTATACCTTTAGAGAATCCTGGACTAGGACTCCCAAGTCCCTTTGCACTTTAGCATTATGAATTTTGTCACCGTTTAGAAAATAGTCCATGCCTCTATTCTTTTTTCCAAAGTGCAAGACCTCGCACTTGCCCACGGTGAATTTCATCAGCCACTTCTTGGACCATTCTCCGAAACTGTCTAAATCTGCCTAAAACTGTCTAAATCTAAAGTCTAAGTCTAAAAGATTGCTTCATTCCCGGGCTGCTGTCCCCAGCGCTACGGGATAATATTCTGCCTGAGGAGGAGCGGGGGAAGGCAGGGTGTTGGATAATTATGGGGAGTTGATAGAGAGAGCGCTTCGGCGGAAGTAGTCGCAGGTGGGAGGAGGAGCTGGGGGGGTGGTTGCAGCTGGGATATGGCATTGTGAAGGGTAAATTCATCCTCGACATGTGTGAGACTGAGGGCGCGATTCATTGAAAGGCGGAACTGCCACGAACTTCCCGGCGCTTGACCCGGCAAGACCATCACCACAATACAACGTTAATCGGTCCACTTAAGGCAGCCTCACGGGCTTCATGCCGCAAATCAAGGCTCTCAAGCTGATTTGCTGGGACTGCGCTTGCCAGCTTCCCGCGAGCAAGGTAGAGTAGCACATCAGCTGCTCTTGCACAGCCAACCCAACTAAGCTGGTAGCCATGGCGCCAAGTGTACGGCCCCATAATTCGGGGTGCAGACCTGTGGAGGTTCCTTGAGATGGTAAAGGCCAGGAGGGATGTCATGTTCGCCTGGGGATCCCGGAGAGTCAGTCACAGGGCAGCCAGTGCTGCCTGGAAGGAAGTGGCAGCGGCCGTCAGCTTGGGCAGTGTCACTCGGAGGGCCAGAACCCAGTGCCGCAAGAAGGTCAACGACGTACACCGGGCTGCACGGGTGAGTTGTCACCGCCTCCCACCCCCCACACCCTACCCCTACGGAAGGCAACATGCGTGCAGTCTATCAGCCATGGATCTGGTCCATCCAGGCAATGGCGGAGAATCCTGCTGCCCTGGCATCTTGATGAGCTTGGTCCGTGTCAAAGTTTATATAATTTTCTGCCCAGGCAAACAGGGCCTCTGTGATCTGGCAGATGCACCTGTGGGCTGCAGCCTGAGAGATGCCACACGGTCCACATTTCAGCCCTGGAATGATCCTGAGGTGGAGAAGTTCAGGGTTACGGTGATGTAGATGGCCACAAGAAGCAGGTTTTCTCTCCACGTGGTGCCAAGCCTGTGAGGGAATGGCACAGGTTCCACAGTGTCTGCTTGTTGGGGAGGAGCCTCCTGCGACACGTGCTGTCCATCATTTGCTCGAAAGACCAGCGACGCCTGTGTACCCTGGGCTGTCGCGGGCCTCCCCCTCTGGGCCTCACCCTCTCCTGATCGGCGGCTGGGACCTCAGCCCCAGCCGTGGGTGCCACACACCCCACATCTCACTGAGCACTGGGGCAGCAAGCACAGCGGCCCCCCGGGTTTATGCCTGTGAGCTAAGGTGCCTAATGATGCCCCCTAATTCCATACTCTCTGGGAGTAACATCACTCCAAGATGCTGGGACTGTGTTGACACTGTCAGCGGGTCATTGTCGAGGGCAGGGGGGTGATGATAACCTGCAGAGCTGAGCACTGATGCTCCTAAATCTATGCCATAGTCTGACCCCCGCCTGTCTGCTGAGTGCTCACTCACACCCATCACCTGCACGTGGTGTGCCTGGTGGGGGGGCTCCTGGAGAGATGGGCCAAGGGTTCAGAGGTCGGCCCGCATTGCGGAAGATAGTGACAGAGGTGCTAGACTGGCGGAGGTGTTTAATGTCACACAAGTTTCCAACAGTGAGCAATTCACCCAATGCTGCTGCCCCATTCCCCACACAACCTCCTCCTCCCTTCACCCCTCTCTATCCATGCCCCCTCACCTCCCCCCACCCCCGGAGGCTCAGTGATCTTCAACATCCTTAGCCTTCCCTGCTCAAACAGCTACATCTAGATAAGTACCCGGGATTCACATCGGAGGTGGGGTCCGACAAGTTGTTGTCCGAGTGTGACATTTGGGAGGGGAGAGTGGCGGATTTATATGGAGAGCTGGTGGACAAGGAGGACACTCCTGTGGAAGGATCAGAACAAGTGGGAGGAATTGAGGGTGGAGTTGGGATCTGGGGTGTTGAGTGAAGCCCTGAGAAGGGTGAGTGTTTCCACAGGATTCACCTAAGGAAGGAGCAGTGCTCCGAAAGCTTGTGATTTGAAACAAACCTGTTGGGCTTTAACCTGGTGTTGTAAGACTTCTTACTGTGCTCACCCCATTCCAACACCGGCATCTCCACATCAAAGGCAAAGTTAACACATCTCACCTCTTGAAGTCCACCTTCATACCCTCCACCAATTGCACCAAGTTCAACTTATGCAGCTGGGCCCAACTCCGCAACACCAGTATCCTGTCATAGCAGAAACTCTCCCCCACCACCCGGAACAGCAACTCCACCAACCTCCTCTCCTGCCCCCTGGCATTTATCAGGGACACCTCGGCCGATTTCACGACGGCCATCCCGATTTTTATCGGGAGCGGAGAATTCCGCCCCTCGCTTTTCCCCATATTAAATTTATATCCTGAGAAACAGCCAAAAACCACAATGATCCTTTCAAAACTTTCTACCGGGATGGAAATGTACAACAGAAGGTTGTCTGCACACAAAGAGACCCTGGGCGTAATTCTCCGACGGCTGACACTGGAATCGGGAAACACGGTTAGGCGCAGAATTAGTTTTGACAGCGAAATCGTGGTGGGCACCGATTGAACATCAAATTGCAATTCTCTGGTTCCTCGCCAGCGGTATCAAAGCGTTCCACTCTGCATGTACACTACACACCATTGGCATATTATTAGTGGGCCTGACCGGGTAATGCCCCGGGTCTCCGCGATTCTCCATCTCTATCGGGCAAATTTCCGAAGGCGAGTTTCACTTCTGCTTATGAAAGTTGAGAAGCAGGCGCCGTGGCTGACGATGGAGGGAGAGAGGGAGGAGGTAGGACATGAGAGCTCTGACCGTGGGTACCGCTCCTGACACTGGCCGGGCTGGATGAGGGGGGCAGGGGGTGACGGGTGTTATATTACTTTCTGTAATATATATATTACTCTTTTGATCCAGCCGAGTTGTTGAAATGAGCAGTAGCCTTGTTGTAAAGATAAATTCATTTATTGAGTATATACATGAATATTGTGAGTTCTTTTTACCTGATACTCAACTGGTAAAACACATAAACAATTGTAGATATATCTAATTAAATTATACAATACAATACTTTGATCACTAATAACTTCTTCTCTCTAGCTTTCCGACGTCTGTTCACTCTGCACTCCTAACACACAGTCCTTCTCGAAAGAGTGGAAAAACTATTGGTACAGGTCCTCATAGTGAGACATCTCGTGTTCAATTGCCTGTAGTAGCTTTACATCGATTGATCATGCACATTGAGAGACAGAGATCACTACAACGGGTAGAGGGACACGGGCGGTGTTAACCCCCCACGGAACTAGGGCAGTGCCCAAGCACGGACCACCCACTGACCACTTACATTATCCCCTGGTTCTGCAGAGTGACACCGGCCATACGGGTGCTCGCAAACCTGCACCAGCCCCCACACTCCCAGCCCACGACCTCCTGCACCCCAGCCCCAACCCCCACTCCACCACTCCCACGTTCCAGTCCCACTCACACACTCCAGCACCCCAGCCCCCACCCCCACACCCCACCCTCCATCGCAACCACTCCCCCCCAACTGGCCGCCAGCAGGGCATCACGCGCATTGCCCATGGACAACCGCCACAGTAGCAGCTACAGGGGGGCACAGGACGGGGGGATCCAGAGGCCACAGACCAGCACGGATACATGCTACAACGACACACAGACAGCGACCAGGGTGATGGAGCGGTGCTTCGACATCCTGAAGATGCCCTCCAGTACGACGATGAGAGGCTTGCCCACATCGTGACGGCCTGCTGCATCTTCCACAACATCGCGCAGCAGGAGGACGCTGTGCTGGAGGAGGGGGTGAACGCGGGGTTCATCTGATGAGGAGGAGGTGGGGAGGGCGAGGGTGGGCAGAACATGGAGCACAGGCAGGGACAAGGAGACCGCACAGCGCGTGTGCCAGGGCCAACGCGCACCAGAGCCAATGCGCACGGACCGCTCAGATCCAGGTTCACCAACTGGGGGGTAGCGGCATCGGTCCAGGTGCCGCGTCGATTTTGCTGTTGTGAAAGTCTATCAATTCTGCGGCGGTGTCAACACTCAGGGTACAATTCTCTGGATCAAATTTCAAAGTGTGCTAGCGAGTGGGAAATGTCGTGCATTTCCCGGCGTAGGCCCAGCGAGGCCGGCAACGCTATTCAACGTTAATTGGTGCACTTAACGGTTCTTGCCCTGAATGCCGGCGCGCCAGCTGATTCGCCAGCACCGTGCTCAGCAACCCCCCCCCCCCGCTAACAATGTCAAGCAGCACTTGCTCATCCCAACCTCAGCCAGCTCACAACAATAGGGCCGAGGAGACCGGCCCCAATGCTGATCTGGGGAGGCCCTTGGACCCGATGGAGGCCCGGAGGGATGTTCTGTTCCCCCGAGGGTCCCGGAGGGTGAGCCACAATGCAGCCAGTGCTGCCTGGGATAAGGTGGCGGCAGCAGTCAGCTCGGGCACTGTGGCCAGGAGGACTGGTCTCCGGTGTCGGGAAAAGGTCAAAGACCGACATCGGGCAGCACGAGTGAGTAGACACCAACGTCCCACCCCCCAACTCCCCAAGGAAGCATCCCCCCAGGCAACCCCCAAAGCTCCCTTCATCCCTCTCCAGCACTTCCTCTACCCACCTCTTCAACTCTCCCTCCATCCCAACCCTCCCTCCATCCATTCCCTTTCAATCCTCCCTCCACCCACCCCTTCAACCCTCCTTCAATCCCAATCTTCCCTTCACACACCCTCCCGTAAAACTGTGAACCAGACACGTGGCTAAAGATGCTGTCTCTAGGAATCTTTCCCTCCAGGAACAGTTCTCGGAACAGGCAGCACGGTAGCATTGTGGATAGCACAATCGCTTCACAGCTCCAGGGTCCCACGTTCGATTCCGGCTTGCGTCACTGTCTGTGTGGAGTCTGCACATCCTCCCCGTGTGCGCGTGGGTTTCCTCCGGGTGCTCCGGTTTCCTCCCACAGTCCAAAGATGTGCAGGCTAGGTGGATTGGCCATGATAAATTGACCATACTGTCCAAAATTGCCCTTAGTGTTGGGTGGGGTTACTGGGTTATGGGGATAGGGTGGAGATGTTGACCTTGGGTAGGATGCTCTTTCCAAGAGCCGGTGCAGACTCGATGGGCCGAATGGCCTCCTTCTGCACTGTAAATTCTATGATCTATGATAATCGGCCGGAGATAGCCCAGACTTGCAGTGGGGTGCCGGACTTGGGAATCCTCACCTCCTTTGAAGAGCGGGCCCTGGAGGTGACTGGGGTAGCCGAGGACAAGGTGGTCACCAACGTGGAGGCTGGCGGACGCTGCAGAGGTGAGGAGCCACCCAGACTATGCACAGGACCTGTCAAATGTGAGTACGGATTGCCTTATTGATTGACCCACCCCTCCCCTCCCACTGACCACCTGTCCACTCTTCCTCAGGTCCTCCAGCCGGCAGCACTGGCCCATCCCGGCGGCCCCCTCTCCTGACTCTGAGCGGAACACCTCGGAGAAGAGCTCCGAGGATGTTATATTTGCGGCACAGCTGTCATCCCCATCCTCCACCAACGCAGATACACACACCACGGTGGGACATGTTAGTGGTCAGGCTTCTGGGCACAATCTGGTGAGCACCACACAACTGCAAATGATGTAGATCCGGTGGGAAGACAGGAACCCCCGGGTGGGACAGCAGTCGGACGGCTGCTGGATCCCAGGACCCAGCTGTGTCTCAGCTTGATGCTGAGCCTGTGGTACAGAGATAGTCGGAGCTGATGGAGGCAATAGGGAGCAGCCGGGACATTCAGGGGGAGATCTCAGTTTCACTCCAGCAGATCCACAGCCGATTGAAGGAGTCCCAGAGGCTACGGGCACAGGAGATGGTACCGGCAATGAGTGGCACCAACGCCAACACTGTCAGGGTGGTGACCTCAGAGGAGAGCCAGGGGCATGGCGTCAGCACATGTGTGAAGGTGCCCAAGGCATCACGCAGTCAGTGATGGCCGTGGCTAAGGGTACGGCTGTATGTCTGCCTCACTGGGGGATGTCACCCAGTACCAGGCCGAACCTGATGGGGTTCTGCGGGACATGTCCCGCTGTCAGATGGGAATGCCCGAGGTGCTGCTGAGCTTGTCCCAGTCACTGAGGAGCGTCGCCGAGGATGGCGGCATGCAGGTATGGGCCAAGGGGAACTGCCAGGGCTGGCAGAGCCAGCTGATGCAAAGGCCCTCCATGCCAAGGTGAACCCCAGGGATCTATTGGGAGGGTGGATGTGGCAGAAAGCAGCTGAGCGGTGGGTGGGGGGGGGGGGGGGGGGGGGGGGGGGTGGGGGCTGCTGCACCATTGGGAGAGTGGGGACAAAAATTAGCAATGAACACCCTTGTACACAACCAGTAATAAACCTCTGTCACTTCCTTCCACAATGCATCACCCCGTGCAGGTGATGGGTGTGAGCACGAACTCAACAGACAGGCAGGGGTCAGATTATGGCATAGATTGAGGCATCCCAGGGCCCAGATCCCTGCGGGTTAGCATCACTCCCTGCCCTCGACAGTGACCAGCGGACAGTGCTGACCCAGCACCCTGGAGCGATGTGACACACACCCTGGGAGGGTGGGAAATGGGGGTGGTGGGTGGGAAAAGATGCGACTATGCTATTTAAATCGGCTGATATTGAGGGTCTTCCTGGCCCTCAGGACTCGCTGGCCCCTCACCGCGCCGCCATTTCTGCAGCCTCCGGCTGGGCCTCAGGTTCCTCCCCGGCCTCGTCCTGCAGTCCCTGCTGGTACATAGAACATAGAACATTCAGTGCAGAAGGACGCCATTCAGCCCATCGAGTCTGCGCCAACTCTCCTAAGCCCTCACTTCCACCCCCATTACCGTAACCCAATAATCCTTCGCAACTTTTTGGTCACTCAGGGCAATTTATCATGGCCAATCCACCTAACCTGCACGTCTTTGGACTGTGGGAGGAAACAGGAGCACCCGGAGGAATCCCACGCAGACAGGGGGAGAACGTGCAAAATCTGCACAGTCAGGAGATCCTGCAGCTCCTCTGTCCATACCTCCTCGTCCCCGACCCCCTCTTCCTCCGAGGTGGCCACATGTTCCTCGTCACCAATCTCTAGCTCGTCGCCCTGTTGCTGTGCCAGGTTGTGGAGGACACAGCAGACCACAACAAAGCGGGCAGCCCTCCAGGCCGTGGACTGGAGTGCACCACCGCAGTTGCCGCGGCATCAGAACCGCATATTGTCTCAATGACAACCCAGGTGGCTGCACGGGCCTCGTTGTAGCAGCTCTGCGCTTCGGTCTCTGGCCTCTCTACTAACGTCAATACCCATGTCCCCAGCAGATATCCCAATCGCCCATCCTGGGGTGCCCCTCGAAGAGGGCTGGGATCACTGACTGCCCCAGGATGTAGCTATCGTGTACACACCCCGTGAAATGAACATACACGTGCATTCTCTTCATCTGGTGCTCACAGGTGAGCTGTATGTTGAGGTTAACATAGGGCCCTCCAGATGGCCCAGTGAGCGCAGGGCAACATGCATGGCATCTTTAACCCCCTAGACCTGGGGCATCCCATGATGGCGGAGAAACCTGCTTCCTGGCATCCTGTTGGGCCTGGTCCATGTCAATCCTGATGTAATCTTCCGCCCGGGCAAACAGGGCATTCGTGACATTCGGATGCACCTGTGGGCTGTGGCCTGCGAGATATCACACAGATACCCGCTCGATCCCTGGAATGATTCTGTGGCGTAAATGTTCAGGGCTTGGTTAGTGACCTTGACGGCCACCGGGAGAGGGTATCCTCCTCCTCCATGTGCTCCCAAGTCTGTGAGGACATGGCACAGGTATCCCACTGTCTCCTTGTTGAGATGCAGCCTCCTGCGGCACATGCTGTCCGTCATTTGGAGAAACAACCAGCAACGCCTGTATACCCTGGGCCATCGCGGGACTCCCTCTCTGAGTCTTTCCGTAGCTTGATGAGTGGCCGGGTCCTCATAGTGTGGCATGGGGTCCGGCACATGGGCTGCTACCTCGAGCATCAGCGGATGCTGCTGCCGTCTTCTCCAGCATCTGGCCACATTGCATAGCACCATCACCAATAGAGCAATCTCTATGTCCAAAATTCCTGCCATAGTGTTCAATTCTATGTAAGGCATTGGGAGAGGATGTTAGACCGACAAACAGCGGTGGCTCCCACCCTCAATTCCACCACTCATTCCCCCCCCCTCCCCCCCCCCCCCCCCCTACACCCTCCCCCCTTCCTGGAACGCCCTGCCCATGTGCTCCAGGCCGCAGCTAGCTCCCCCTCACCGGGCCCCATACTGTGTACTCCAGACACACGCTCACAACATGAACCGGACCAGGCGCTGACCCCCTCACCGTGGCTCTCACCCACCCTCTGGCCGTGGACATGTCCCTTGGAGCTGTGTCCCATCCTCTGGGTGTTTGGATGTTGGCTGATGTGTGTGTGGTGTTGCCTCCCGCAGTGTTCAGGCACACTGTCCAGACACTGCGGTCTGATTGGGATGCTCAGCAATGACTCCCACATGTTACATGGCCCACCCACCCACGGGAATAACTTGGGTTGTGTGAAATGCTCACTTCACCACGATTGCCAATTCTTTCGAGGCTCAGCCTTCAGACACACAGCCAGAGGCCTCAGCAGTAGTTGGGGGTTCTGGGTGATCCGGGGCAGACAGGCAGGGACAATGGTTGCCCCCCCAGGCGGGTACACACGATCCAGGAGTTGGCAATGTGGTGCAGCGAGCGTCTGGCCCCCCCGGTCGCCACCCCCTCCCCCAGCACGCTCCCCACACTCCAATGGGGCCCACCCCTGCGGGGGTTTCTGCACCTCCAGTGGAGGGCCCCATCCCCCACCAAGCACAGGGGCAGCAAGCCATACACCCCGAGGCTCTTCCCCTGTGAGCAAAGGTTGCTACTCATCACCTCAGTTCCCCACAGAATCCCTTCCATCAGGTACAAGTTTTTAAATAGGAGTACAAATCAACCCCAGCGTGACCCCTTGCTGGGGAGGCCACTGTATGAGGGGAGGCCGTTGGATATGGGCTGTCTCTCGTTAATTGGATGGAAATAGGGCTAAAGTGGTGATAATTGGTTTCTCGCCATGATACGTGGAGATTCTGATTTTCCCTCGGGGAGCAGGCTGGTTACATCACAAACTGTCTGGGGCCTGGCACGGTTTCCATTTTTGGCATCTCCCACTATTCACCAGACTCGTTTCGCTTGAGAGCGAGTGTAATGAGGCCGGACGATAGAACATAGAACGTTGTAGCGCTGTACAGGCCCTTTGGCCCTCGACGTTTCAGCGACCTGTGTAATCAGTCTGAAGCCCATCTACACTATTCCCTTATCGTCCATATGTTTATCCAATGACCATTTGAATGCCCTTAGTGTTGGCCAGTCCATTACTGTTGCAGGCAGGGCATTACACGCCCCTACTACTCTCTGAGTAAAGAACCTACCTCTGACATCTGTCCTATATCTATCTCCCCTCAATTTAAATCTATGTCCCCTCGTGCTAGGGATCACCATCCGAGGAAAAAGGCTTTCACTGTCCACCCTATCTAATCCTCTGATCATCTTCTATGCCTCAATTAAGTCACCTCTTAACCTTCTTCTCTCTAACAAAAACAGCCTCAAGTCCCTCAGCCTTCCCTCATAAGATCTTCCCTCCATACCAGGCAACACCCTGGTAAATCTCCTCTGCACCCTTTCCAATGCTTCCACATCCTTCCTATAATGCGGCAACCAGAACTGCACGCAATACTCCAAATGTGGTCGCACCAGAGTTTTGTACAGCTGCAACATGACCTCATGGCTCCGAAACTCAATCCCTCTACCAATAATAGCTAACACACCATACGCCTTCTTAACAACCCTCTCAACCTGGGTGGCAACTTTCGGGGATCTATGAACATGGACACCGAGATCTCTCTGCTCATCCACACTACCAATAATCTTAACATTAGCCCAGGACTCTGTCTTCCTGTTATTCCTTCCCAAATGAATCACCTCACATTTTTCTGCATTAAACTCCATTTTGCACCTGTCAGCCCAGCTCTGCAGCTTATCTATGTCCCTCTGTAACTTGTAACATCCTACTGCACTGTCCACAACTCCACCGACTTTAGTGTCATCTGCAAATTTACTCACCCATCCTTCTACGCCCTCCTCCAGGTCATTTATAAAAATAACAACCAGCAGCAGCCTCAAAACACATCCTTGTGGTACACCACTAGTAACTGGACACCAGTCTGAACATTTCCCATCCACCACCACCCTTTGTCTTCTTCCAGCTCGCCAATTTCTGATCCAAACTGCTAAATCACCCTGAATCCCCTGCCTCTGTATTTTCTGCAATAGCCTACCGCGGGGAACCTTTTCAAACGCTTTACTGAAATCCATATACACCAGATCAACTGCTTTACCCTCGTCCACCTGTTTGGTCACCTTCTCAAAGAACTCAATGAGGTTTGTGAGGCACGACCTACCCTTCACAAAACCGTATTGACTATCTCTAATCAAATTATTCCTTTCCAGATGATTATACATCCTATCTCTTATAAACCTTTCAAAGACTTGGCCCACAACAGAAGTAAGGCTCACTGGTCTATAGTTACTGGAGTTGTCTCTACTCCCCTTCTTGAACAAAGGAACAACATTTGCTACCCTCCAGTCTTCTGGCACTATTTCTGAAGACAAAGATCATTTAAAGATCAAAGCCAAAGGCTCAGCAACCTCCTCCCTAGCTTCCCAGAGAATCCTTGGATAAATCCCATCCAGCCCAGGGGACTTAATCTATTTTAACACTTTCCAGAATTGCTAACACCTCCTCCTTATGTACCTCAAGCCCTTCTAGTCTAGTAGCCAGTATCTCAGTATTCTCCTCGACAACATTGTCTTTTTCCTGTGTGAATACGGACAGAAAATACTCATTTAGCACCTCTCCTATCTCCTCGGACTCCACACACAAATTCCCTCTACTGTCCTTGACTGGCCCTACTATTACCCTAGTCATCCTTTTATTCTTGACATATCTGTAGAAAGCTTTAGGGTTATCCTTGATCCTACCTGCCAAAGGCTTCTGATGTCCCCTCCTTGCTCTTCTTAGCTCTCTCTTTAGATCCTTCCTAGCTAACTTGTAACTCTCAAGCGCCCTAACAGAACCATCACATCTCATCATTACATAAGCCTCCTTCTTCCTCTTGACAAGTGTTTCAACTGCTTTAGTAAATCACGGTTCCCTCGCTCGACCACTTCCTCCCTGCCTAACAGGTACATACTTATCAAGGACACGCAGTAGCTGTTCCTTGAACATTCTCCACATTTCCATTGTGCCCATCCCCTGCAGTTTTCCTCTCCAGCTGATGCATCCTAAGTCTTGCCTCATCGCATCATAATTGTCTTTCCCCCAGATATGACTCTTGCCTTGCAGTATATACCTATCCCTTTCCATCACTAAAGTAAACGTAATCGAATTGTGGTCACTGTCACCAAAGTGCCCACCTACCTCCAACTCTTACACTTGTCCTGGTTCATTATCCAGTACCAAATCCAATATGGCCTCGCCTCTCGTTGCCCTATCTACATACTGCATCAGGAAACCCTCCTGCACACATTGGACAAAAACGGACCCATCTAAAGTACTCGAACTATAGTGTTTTTGTCAATATTTGGAAAGTCCCCCATAATAACTACCCTGTTGCTTTCGCTCTTATCCAGAATCATCTTTGCAATCCTTTCCTCTACATCACTGGAACTTTTCGGAGGCCTATAGAAAACCCCAAACAGGGTGACCTCTCCTTTCCTGTTTCTAAACTCAGCACATACTACCTCAGTGGTCGAGTCCTCATCAAACGTCCTTTCAGCCACCCTACTGTCCTTGACTAACAATGCCACCCCTCCCCCTCTCTTACCCCCTTCCCTGAGCTTACTGAAATATCTAAACCCTGGCACCTGATACAACCATTCCTCTCCCTGCTCTATCCATGTCTCCGAAATGGCCACAACATCGAAGTCTCAGGTACCAGCTCATGTCGCAAGCTCACCTACCTTATTCCGGATGCTCCTGGCATTGAAGTAGACACATTTTAAACCACCTTCCTTCCTGCCAGTACACTCCTGCAACTTTGAAACCTTACTCATGACCTCACTACTGTCAACCTCTTGTGTATTGGACCTATCGGGTGCCTTATGGCTTCTGCTGAAGCATTTTAACGGTGGCAGTAGGGATGATGGTTTGATGTCATCAAGAGTACTGTCTGGCGTTGTGTGGCGAGGAACGTCCTGTGGACAAATGGACTCGGTGAAGTCCAGAGTGGGAAATACTGGTGTTGTAGGTCAAATTTGAATAGATCCCGGCGGTTACGGCGAAAAAGTACTGCCGCAGATGATTTGACAATTTAGGACCGCGGTGGCTCCTGCCTGATCACCGTGGCTAGCTCAGACCATCCGCCTTCTGGGTCCCTGATTCTGACAATGTCACCTATTGTCAGTGGCTTGAGTGGGATCGTATGTTGATCGTAGTATCGTTTTTGATCGGAGCCGAGTTCCCGCATTTTGCCGAGAAGCACGGTAGCATGGTGGTTAGCATAAATGCTTCACAGCTCCAGGGTTCCAGGTTCGATTCCCGGCTGGGCCACTGTCTGTGCGGAGTCTGCACGTCCTCCCCGTGTGTGCGTGGGTTTCTTCCGGGTGCTCCTGGCATTGAGTCTGCACGTCCTCCCACAGTCCAAAGATGTGCGGGTTAGGTGGATTGGCCATGCTAAATTGCCCGTAGTGTCCTAAAAAAAAAGTAAGGTTAAGGAGGGGGGGTTGTTGGGTTACGGGTATAGGGTGGATACGTGGGTTTGAGTAGGGTGATCATGGCTCGGCACAACATTGAGGGCCGAAGGGCCTGTTCTGTGCTGTACTGTTCTAAACCGGTACATTGCCGGGGTCTCGGAATTGCTTTGCCGGTAGGGTTGTCCGGATGTCTCTCCGAAGAGCATTTGCGCTGGCGACAGTCCTGAGCTCAATGGGGTTGCTCGGTCCTATAACAGAGCTAGGTTGATGTCGGAACGTGACTCGGTTGCCTTGCTGATGAGTCATTTAATGATGTGGACACCTTTTTCCCCTGTTCCATTTGATTGTGGGGAGCGATTCGATGTTGCACCGTTTTCTGACCTGTGTTTGTGGTATTGGTTCTGTATGTCATTATTCGTGAAAGCTGTTTTGCTTGGTTGTTCTGGAGCAGATATGAATTCATGAGATTCTTTATCATGCCATGGCATGTTTGTCATCTTGTTATTGTTTCGCAGTGTGCTGTGGCATTGTCCTTCACGTGCAGAGTTGTACCATGTTGTACAGGTCGTTGTTTCATTGTTGTTGTTTCTGTCGTTTCTGTCTTTGTTGTTTCCATTGCCATTCTTGTTGTTGTTTTTGTCGTGTTGAGCTTTTCAACTGTGTTGGTGATGCTGTGATCAGGATCGCCAAATAAATCAGCCATGCCTGAACAGTATTGAGTATATTGTTCGATGGACTAATCATCGCTTTTTGTTTTGGAGTTGTGATCGTTCTCTTCATGTTCAATGAACAAATCACCTTCTTGTGTGGAGGCTGGGACCCTTCGTGGTGCGTGAACCACTCTCTGTTTCTTGGCGTCAGGCCATAGTATAATCCTGCACTCACGAGTTGGGATGTCATATATGCTGGGCTGAATATTGCCCAATCCAAAGAACTCATCGTCGGGGTCTTCACGGTACAACACCTCTAGTTGCGGTTCGGATTTGGTACTGGGGTAGCCATCTCCCAAGATGAAATCTTTGCCTGAGTCGTAGTCTACAAGGACCATATCGTCTTAAAGGGCAGTGCTAACTACTTGTTCCAGGGTGTTGTGAAAGGTATTTTCAAAGTTCGGCATTGTTCTGTCTTTTGAGGCAAGAAAATTGGGTTTTGCAGCTTTAAATTTATTTTTGTTCATTTTTCTTCTCTTGCTAGTGCCTAGCTAGCTTTCTGAAATCACTTCTGGTACACTTTGTTATTCTCTAATTCTGAATAAAGATTGTCGACTTCCAGTTAACACAAACACTTTATTCAGTGGGTTTGTTCTGTTTCCAGAGCTTAACTAGATATAATACAGTCAAGAGGTATGACCAGTGAAGCTAAGGTAAACTGCCTATGCTGAGCTGTCTCTGTCTGCTGCTGCTCACTAGCCCTGTGCTTCTGAAAGAGGCTGAATCTCCCTTGGGAAGGACCCTTTATACCCGTCTCTGATGCTGCCCTCAAGTGATGCTGTGGCTGTTACATCTGTGCTTTAGCCCCTGGTGTATGTTCAGATGTATGTACCCATGTACAGATCACTACAACCCCTTCCAGGAGGACCCTTTCACCATGATTAATCCCAGTCCACACGCTGCCGTCCTCTGAAATTAAACAAGACATCAGATCAAATTAAATTCTCGTTTCGCACATGGAGGAAGAACAATGAGAAACCATGAAGCAGATTCTGTCGGTGTCACTGGGACTGATCCGGGACCACACAGCAAGGTAAGTTCTTCTGTATTTAATATTGAAAATACCACTGCTCACTTCTGCCTCCCACATCCTGGCCTGTCAAGGCACCTCTCTTTCACTCTCTGGCCTGTACACACTCCTTTCTTTCACTCTCTGGCCTGTACAGACTCCTCCCTTTCACTCTCTGCCCTGTACAGACTCCTCCCTTTCACTCTCTTGTCTGGACAGACACCTCCCTTTCACTCTCTGGCCTGTACAGACTCCTCCCTTTCACTCTCTTGTCTGTACAGACACCTCCCTTTCACTCTCTGGCCTGTACAGATTCCTCCCTTTCACTCTCTGGCCTGTACAGACACCTCCCTTTCACTCCCTGGCCTGTAACTACTCCTCCCTTTCACTCCCTGGCCTGTACAGACTCCTCCCTTTCACTCTCTGGCCTGTACAGACTTCTCCCTTTCACTCCCTGGCCAGTACACACTCCTCCCTTTCACTCTCTGGCCTGTAACTACTCCTCCCTTTCACTCCCTGGCCTGTACAGACACCTCCCTTTCACTCCCTGGCCTGTACAGTCTCCTCCCTTTCACTCCCTGGCCTGTACAGACTCCTCCCTTTCACTCCCTGGCCTGTACAGACTCCTCCCTTTCACTCTCTGGCATGTGCAAGCTCACTACCCCCATTCCATTCAGGTGTGGTCAGACTCAGTTTCTCACTCCCTCCTACTCCCTGGGAGGCGGAAACTCTCTCCCTCCCACTTTGTGGCCTGTACACACTCACTCTGTCCCTCCCTCAATCCCTCCCACTCCCTACCCCGTACAGACTCACTCCTTCCCTCCCACTCCCTACCTGTACACACTCACCCTCCCTCTCGCTCCCTACCCTGGACACACTCACTCCCTCCCTTCCACTTCCTACCCTGTACAGACTCGCTCCCTCCCTCCCACTCCCTATCCTGTACACACTCACTCCCTGCCTCCCACTCCCTACCCTGTACAGACTCACTCCCACCCTCCCATTCCCTACCCTGTACACACTCACTCCCTCCCTCTCGCTCCCTACCCTGGACACACTCACTCCCTCCCTTCCACTCCCTACCCTGTACAGACTCACTCCCTCCCTCCCACTCCCTATCCTGTACACACTCACTCCCTGCCTCCCACTCCCTTCCCTGTACACACTCCCTCCATCCCTTCCACTCCCTATCATGTACAGACTCACTCACTCCCTCCAACTCCCTACCCTGTACACTCCCTCCCTCCCACCCTACCCTGTACAGACTCACTCCCTCCCAACCACTCACTATCCTGTACAGACTCACTCACTCCCTCCCCACCCTGTACAGACTCACTCCCACTCCCTAACCCGTACACATTCACTCCCTCCCTTCCACTCCCTACCCTGTACAGACTCGCTCCCTCCCTCCCACTCCCTACCCTGTACAGACTCACTCCCTCCCTCCCACTCCCTTCCCTGTACACACACTGCATCCCTCCCACTCCCTACCCTCTACAGACTCACTCCCTCCCTCCCACTCCCTACCCTGTACAGACTCACTCACAACCTCCAACTCCCTACCCTGTACAGACTCCCTCCCTCCCACCCTACCCTGTACAGACTCACTCCCTCCCTCCCACTCCCTACCCTGTGCAGACTCACTCCCTCCATCCCACTCCATACCCTGTACAGACTCACTCCCTCCCTCCTACTCCATGGTGTGTACAGACTCACTCACTCCCTCCCACTCTCTGACCCATACACACTCACTCCCTATCTACCCTGAAGGACTGCTGCGGGTGAGGGAGGGGGTGTGGTGTCTTCAGGATAGACCCCACCACACCCACTGTCTGAGACCAGAGACAGGGCGCAATTCACTGGCTTCGTGGCATTCGGGCGAGAACGCGACGAGGCCGGTGAATAGCGGGAGAGGCAAAAACCAGATCCGTGCCAGGCGCCAAACAGTTTGCAATATAACAAGCCCTCTCCCTTCGGCAAAATCGGGATTCCGCCGTAGCGTGGCGAGAAGCTAATAATCACCACTTGATCTCCATTTCGATATAATTATTGGTAGCCACCAACATCCAATGGGCTCCCTTGATCCAGCCGCTTCCCCAGCAAGTGGTTACGCTGGCACCGATTAGTTGGCTTTAATAAAACCGTGAACCTGGCAGAAGGGTTGCAGCTGGGAGCCATGGAGGTGAGTAACCATCTTAGCTCACAGGCAAAGAGCCCAGGGGCACTGAACTTGCTGCCCCTGTGCTTGGACAGGCTGGAGGGGCAACGGGGAAGGGGGGCACCCTCGGCTGGGTTGGTCCAGCATTGGGGCAGGGGAGGGGCTGTCATTTGGGGGTGGTGGGGTGGGGTGGGGGAACCGCTTGCGGCTCCGCCATGCCAATGCCCGGATCGTGTGTACCTGTTCTGGAGGCAACCTTTGTCCCTGCCTGTCTGTCGCACCAACCACCATAACCCCAGTGACCACGGAGGCCACTGGACGTGCGGCTGAAGTCTATATGGAATTGGCACCATAGTTAAGTGAACACTTCACACATCCCAAGTGGATTCCCATGGGTGGGCGGGCCGTTTAGCATGTGGGAGTCATTGCCTCGCATCCTTGATGCCTGGTCACTGTGCCTGAACACTGCAGGAGGCAACACCACAGACCCAGCAGCCAACATCCAGGGGATGGGCCCCAGCACCAGGGGCATGTACCTGGCTGAAGAGTGGGTGGGTGCAATAGAGAGGGGACCACCGCCCGGTCCAGGTATCGTTATGTGCGGGTGTCAGGGGTACAGGATCTCGGGTCCGGTGAGCGGGGCATTGCATGGGCAGGGTGTTCCATCTGTGGGGGCGCGTAGGTAATCAATGGAGGGAATGTAGGGAATGGAGGGTCCCGGGGTGGGAGCCACTGCTGTTTCTCAGTCCAACACCTTCTTCTGATTCCTTACAGATATTGAACGGCATGGGTGGTATTTTGGATCCCGAACTTGCCCTTGTGGTGCTGCTGGCAGGCCGGGTGGCCAGACGGCTAAGATGGCGGTGGCAGTAGCGCCAACTGAGACTTGAGGCGGCGGCCGATGTGCCGGACCCCACCCACACCTTGAGGACCCGGCCACCCATCAGGCCAGTGTGACACCCAGATGGGGAGGCTTGCCAAGGCCCAGCGTGTACAGGCTGCTCTGGTCGTTTGAACAGGTGATGGACAGCGCATGCCGCAGGAATCTCCCCTTCAGCAAGGAGATGGTGTAGCGCCTGTGCCATGCCCTTGCGGACGGCACCGTGTGGAGACGGGCACCTGCTCCCCATGACCGTCCAGGTCATGGCTGCCCTGGATGTTTATGCCTCATGAACCTTCCAGGGCTCGAGTGGGTACCTGTTTGGCATCTCGCAAGGTACAGCCCACAGGGGCATCCGACAGGTCAGGTATGCCTTGTTTGCCCAGGCAGAGAACTATATAAACTTTGACATGGACCAAGCCCAACAAGATGTCCAGGCAGCAGTATTCTCAGGATTCTCAGCCCCAGGTCCAGGGTCTGATAGATTGCATGCATGTCTCCCGGCGCATTCCGGGCAACCTGGGACTGCCCTACATTAACAGGAAGGGCTTCCACTCCCAGAATATCCAGCTCGTGTGTGACCACCAGATGAGGATCATGCACGTGTGTTCGTGCTTCCCAGGGAGTGTGCACGACAGTTACATCCGGGGGCAATCAGACATCCCCAGCCTCGATGCAGTCTCGATGGGCCGAGTGGCCTCCTTCTGCACTGTATGTTCTATGTTTTATGATCTATCCTCTTTGAGGACCACCCTAGGATGGCTGGCTGGCTCATGGGGGATTGGGGTATCCGTTGAGGAACTGATACTGATGACATGCGGAGACCCGATTCAACGAGGCCCATGTGGCCACCTGGGCTGCCATTGAGCGGTGCATCGGATTGCTCAAAATGGGGTCTCGCTACCTCGACACTGTAGTGGTGCCCTGCACACACACACCCCGGAGGCTCGCCCGCTTCGTGGTGGTTTTCTGTGTCCTGGCACAGCAGTGGGCGATGTGCTGGAGGATGAGGAACATGTGGCCACCTCCGTAAAGAAGGACGAGGATGATGAGGAGGTGCCGAACAGGAGCTGGAGGATAATTCTGGGAGGAACCGGAGGACCAACTGGAGGCTACTGGACAGGCAGCATCGGCAACGGTTTGGCAAGCCCTGAAGACCACGGAGGCCTTCATAGTCGCCCACGTCACTACCCTCTCCACAGCGGTATCCGGTAAATTTCTCGAAATCAATTGCTCGAAAGCTAATTCCTCGAAGTCAGTTGATCGAAAAATTATTTCTCGAACTATCAATTGATCGAATGATAGATTGCTCGAAAAGCAGTACTTCAAAAAAGGTATACCCAAGATTAACAAGGTTCATTACATAAAAAAGCAACTAATAAAAACCAACAATTACAATTCATAATTTTATTAGTCTTTACAATTTATAAAAAGTTTAAAAGATTTTAGTAAGAAAAAAATAAAGTTAAAATTCAGGATTGCCAATATATGTTGGCTACTCCATTAGTATGCAATATTGTGTGCAACACTTCTTAAATATTCTTCTACATTTCCCGTTTCGTTATATTTTGATACAATATCCTGTAATCGTTGTGCGCAGTCACGGTATTTTTTTCTGCTCACAGCTGTACTCACACCTCCCACAAATTGTTCGATTTGCAACTCGTGTAAACTTTGCTCTCGCTTTAAGCCATCTATAAACTTCCAAATCGACGGATGACAAGCACTTAGTTGATGTTGGAAACTGTTGTGCCATCCCTCAATAGAATTGTTCGTTTTCGGCAATCCTTCTTTGACGTAATCGAAACAGTTCCACATTTCATGTTTAAATATAGGAGTACGTCTACGGTTGCGTCTATACGGCCGACCAATCCACGTATCTTCAAAGTAATCCACTACTCCTTGAAGTTCATCTGGAAAAATCTCATTTTCAGTTAAAGATTCAAATGTTGCCACAACATTGGGTATCGGTATAAATGCCAATGCAGATAAGAGACGAGCTTTAAAAGCAAATTCGGCATTGGTGTCGTATATAAGCTTTAGGCCACTTCCTTGAATTTTTCTGTAAAGGGTTTGACAAAAATGAAAAAAACACCCACGACATTTAGACATTGGAAATTCTTGTTCTATGGCCTTAACCATGGCCATTTCAAAATCAATCATTATTGTCAATGGCTGGAATATAGGGATTTTTTCTTTTAAAGCCATCAGGAACTTCCTATACGTTTCTTCAGTCTTGTTAGGTAGCAGTGCATATACAAGGGGTATAACATTACCTGATTTCACACCATGTATTGTATACAATTGAGCAAAAATCGAGGGCACAGTTGCAAAAATTAATATACGACCATTTGTGGGACCAGAGTCATAAATAAGGAATAAATCTCCTTTGCTGGTTTTTGTAAACTCTTCAGGGATATCAAGATCGAGGTAACTAGTAGGCAAAGCATGTCCAACATTCTTTCTTGCGCGTGTATTGCGTATGGTTCTTTTCATATTTTCTACTGAAGGGAGCTTCACAGCTGCAGCACCACTTACCTCTATTGAGGCACATGATACAATATATTGCGGTGTATCTCGACTATTCATCGCATGTTCTTTCACTTTCTCCATTGCTTTAGTAGCTTCAATTCCAGCAGCGTCTCCTGCATGGTTGTGATTCCCACTTTGTTTCGTGATACTATCATCAATTGTGATAACACGCGCACAACATTTTCTTGTTTTGGACATTTCACATTTCCAATATATCTTATTGTTCACCGCTTTGTCCTTAATATATAGGTGACCATCCAAACACAATTTCTGCTTCCCTTTTTCGCTCGCTATGAAACTTATATCCATCTTGAGGGTTCGAGGTTTTCAGAATTAATAGTATTTAGCAGTGGTGTTTAACGGTTAATTATTTATTAGTTATCGTTTAAAGAGTGAATTGCTTTGAAAGAATTGGTAATTAACGTTTAAATATTTATTAGTGATCGTTTAAAGAATGATTGTCGGCTTTCGAGCAATCTGTCTTTCGATCAATTGATAGTTCGAGAAATTATTTTACGAGCAATTGACTTCGAGCAATTAGCTTTCGAGCAATTGATTTCGAGAAATTTACCTGGAACCCTCCACAGCACCCCCCCCCCCCACCCCCCCCCCCCCCCCCGCTGAACCTGTCCATTTCCCACCCTCTCAGCAAACCAGGGTGCTGGGACTGTGTTGGCACTATCAGTGGGTGACTGTCCAGGGCAGGGCGGTGATGATAACCTGCGGAGATCTGAGCGCTCAGACTCCTGCCTGTCTGTTGAGTGCTCGCTCACACCCATCACCTGCTCAAAGAGTCCTTGGGGCTTGGGGGGTGTTAGGACCCCCATGCGTTGGGAGTTGGGGCAATGTTTCGGGGATTCAGAGGCCAGCCCACATAGCGGAGGAAAGTGACAGAGGTGTCATAATAGTTGTGGTGAAGGGTTTTTAATGTTTTACAAGTGTCCAGCATTCCCTCACTCTCCCGATTGTGCTGACCCACTCTCCCCAACACCCCCGTCACCCCTCCAGAAATGCCTCCCCCGCCCCCCCTCCCCCCCCCCCCCCCCCCTTACCACCTACCTACCCACCCCTCTCCCCCGGAGCCTTCAGTGATGCTCGACGTGTTTAGCCTTCCTAGCTCTACCACTGCGTTTAGGTGTGTCCCCAAGATGCACAACAGAGGTGGGGGCAGACAGCTGCTTACTACGTGCTGCCGTCTTCGATGCCAGAGGGTGTCCTCTGGGGGCTCTGGGCCCCGGCGCACTTGGCAGTGGCACATGAAGTGCCGTGCCACCCTGTTCCAGGAGCTAACAACGAGATGTGGCATTGTCAGAGGGGTGGAAATCAGGGGAGCTGGTGGCCACCATTCCCAATCCATCAGACGGATCGGGGTTTGGACCCAGCACCCCTTCCTCCCGGTTGGTGCCCATAGGGTCCTGGGGGTCACCTCGAGATGGAGAGACACTTGGACCGACCCCTTGCTGCCCCTGAATCTGGCTGTGCCAGCCCTGTGGGCTCCCTAATGTCTGCAGCATGGTGTCGATGCTCCTCAGTGATTGGGCCATGCTCTGCAGTAACTCGGCAATGCTAACCTGCGACTGGGAGAAGCTCCTCAGCATCTCGGCCATTCCCATCCCAGAGCAGGACATGTCCCGCAGAACCTTATCAAGGTCAGCCTGGTACTGAGTCATATCCCCCATCAAGTCAGACAGTCTTCTCAGGGCCTCAGCCATGGCCGTCACCGACTGTGCCACGCCTTGGACACTTTCACTATTGCTGCTGACATCCTGCAGCAGGCTCTCCACTGTGGATGGCAACCGAATGGTTTTTTGGCATTGGTGCCACACATTGCTGGAAACATCTCTTGTGCAGTTGCCTCTGGGTCTTCTCCAATTGGCCATGGACCTTGTGGAGTGTTGCTGACATCTCCGACATTGCCTGGCACCTGGGGGCGTCAGGCCCTGGCGCCCGTTCCTGTTGCCAGGGGCACCATCGGCTGGTGCTGCCGTCTGCTCTGCAGCCCCCGTCTGGTGTCCCTCATAGATGCTGCTGTAGGTATTGCCCGTGGGCGGGCCTTGTCATGCCCCACTGGCGGTGAGAGGCCTGTTGGGCGGGGGGGGGGGGAGTGGGGGGGCGTCGGTGATATGGCAAATGGTGGGATGGGGGGGTAATGGGTGAGAGTACTGGGGTTGGGCCAGTGTCGTTCTGCAGAACCAGGGGCCAAGGTGGGCATTCAGTGGATTGGCAGCAAGATGGCTGCCTTGCAGGGGACAGTCATGGCGGTCTGTGCCTACACCGCCCCAGTCCAGTGGGGGGGGGGGGGGGGGGGGGTAGGGGGGGGGGGGGGGGTCACCCCTGTCATTAGATCCACTCATGTATATAATGAGATGCAGACATGCAGTGATTGACACATAGGATGACCAGTAAGCACACAGCACAGTGCAGCCAATCACCAGACAGGACACTACCACTATAAAGCCAGAGGGCACTAGGTTTCCCGCTCTCTCTGGACCCAGCCACTGAGACAGTCAGAGTCCACGAGCTAGCAAGTGCAAACACCATGCGGCAGCTAGTAAGTCTGGTCAGGCTACTACGCGGTCTCCAGTCATTTCAGTACAGTGTCGACCTACATCTCAGTATGTTTATCAGTTCTATCATTGAATAAAACAAGTGTTGGACGTCTGTTTCTAGTTTGCTTGCACCGAGTGCAGTCCACATCGAACCAACCTGCCTAACACATCATGGTACCAGAGTGTTGCTGATATTGACGGACCTACCTCGAGTGAATCAACATTGACCAGCAAGTAGCCATCCAGTGAAATGGAAAACATCCAGCCTCCTCCGCAGCTGCGCATCTCCGGCAACCTCTGCGCCAATTGGAAGATCTTGAAGCAAAAGTTTGTCTTGTACATCAAGGCCTACGACCTCGAAGCAGCATCAGATGCCAGGAAGATCGTGCTATTTCTCTCCACTGCGGGGGACATTCCATCCACATCTGCAACTCCCTTATGTTTGCTGAAGTCGAAGATAAAATGAAATTCAAAACAGTCCTGCTGAAGTTCAACAGCCACTGCGACATTGATGTGAATGAGAGCTTTGAATGGTACGTTTTCCAACAGAGGCTTCTGGGTAAGGATTAACCTTTTCAGTCCTTCTTGACCCATCTCTGCCTCGTAATGCAGTCATGTAATTATGACTCGACCGCTGATTCCATGATCAGATCGTTTTCGGAGTCCTCTCCGGCTCCCTTCGGCAGCAGCTCCTGAAAGTCAAACAGTTGACCTTCCCTGTCGCTACTGAGACGTGTGTTGTCCATGAACATGTTAAGAATTACTCCCACATCAGGGTGGCAGAGACTGCAAAGATGGCCTCCCATGAGGCGGAACGGGTGCAGGCCATCGCACAGAGGCAGGGCCTGAGCATCGAGGAGAGTGGCCATTTTGCGCGCTTTTCCCGGTTCCCTGCGCATGCATGCCATGACCGAGTGGACGATGAGACCAACAACCCAACTGCGCAGGTGCATACGTCGTCCGATCGCACTGCGCATGCGCGATGGCGCACGGAACGCGCTGACGTTGGTGTCATGACGTGTCCGAATTGTGGCTCCATCCACGTAAAGCGGCAATGTCCGGCAAAAGGACGCCAGTGTCTACAGTGTGGCAAGCTTGGCCACTACGCAGCCCTTTGCAGATCTGCTCCACCGTTCAGCAGCCAGCGATCCCAGCTGCGGCACAGAAGTGTCCGCTCAATACAACAAGGCATGCCAGACTCCGATCTCGACAGCCCAACATACCCTGATGCTGAGTGCCTCAAGTCCCCACACCGAGTGGGCATCAGAACTACACATGCACAGCCTTCCACCACAAAGACTGAATCTGGAGATTGAACTTTTGTACATTTTGTGCCTTCATCACAGGCTGAAAATTAGGTCGGAAACCAAACTTTGATGTATGAACTAATTTATAATCATCTGCCCTTTCTGCTGCTAATCTCACAGTTTTAACCCTCTACACTTCCACATGAGTTCTCACTACATCAGGAATTGAATTCTTAAACCCATCCAAAATTATCATGTCTCTAAGAGCTTGATACATTTGGTCTATTTTCAAAGCCCTTATCCACCTATCAAAATTACTCTGTTTGATCCTTTCCTGGGACTGAGATGACTGACCTCCAACCACCACAACCATCTTATTTTGTGCTAGGCATGATTCCAACCAGTGAAGATTTTCCCCCCAATTTACTAACCACTATGCTACTGTGTTGCCACAAACCCACAGATGTTAGTCAGCAGGAGTTGCAGGGCTGACAGTGCTGGGTTTGCCGTTATCGTTTCCAGTGCCGAGGTTGGTGGCTGGTGCTGGGTGGTCTGTCCAAATTCTTTCCTTTTTCTTACAACAATCGACAATGGGTTTATGGTCATCATTCGACTTTTAGCTCCACATATTGATGGATTTAGTTTCCACCAACTGCTCTGGCAGGATTCGAACTCAGCCCCCAAAGTATTACCCTTGGTCTCTGGATCACCAGTCCAGTGAAATTACCACTGCGCCACCGCCGACAGAGTAGGTATCATGTATATATGTTTGCTGGGTAGGTAGAAGAGCAGTTGCGGAGTAAGTGTTGTTTATATAAAATAGCTGGGACTCACAGACCCATTTACAGAATAAGGGTCATGTATCTAACCTCGGAGGTAGAGAGCACAGAGTCTCACTCTATGCGGATGATCTGCTCCTCTATATCTCGGACCCACAAAGCAGCATGGACGGAATCATCGCGCTCCTGAAAGAGTTTGGAGCCTTCTCGGGCTACAAACTCAACATGAGCAAAAGTGAGATCTTCCCATTACACCCGCAAGGGGGGGGGGGGCAGCACTAAAGGGGCTGCCGTTCAAACAAGCCCGACATAAATTCCGCTACCTGGGGATCCAAATAGCCCATGACTGGAAAGGGATCCACAAATGGAACCTCACCAGCCTGACGGAGGAAGTTAAAAAGGACCTGCAAAGATGGAACACACTCCCGCTCTCCCTCGCGGGGAGAGTTCAGACGATCAAAATGAACGTACTGCCCAGGTTCCTCTTCCTGTTTAGATCCATTCCGATCTACATCCCCAAGGCCTTTTTCAAAGCGCTGGACAAACTCATCATGGCGTTCGTATAGGGGGGTAAAAATGCTAGGATCCCAAAGAAGGTCTTACAAAAAACAAAAACCAGGGGAGGGTTAGCCCTCCCGAATCTACAATTCTACCACTGGGCAGCAACAGCCGAGCGAGTAAGGGGATGGATCCAGGAGCCAGAAGCTGAGTGGGTGCATGCGGAGGAGGCCTCCTGCATGGGAACCTCCCTCCGGGCCCTCGCCACGGCAGCACTCCCATCCCCACCCAAAAAACACTCCAGCAGCCCAGTGGTGACAGCCACCCTCCAATCCTGGAACCAACTGCGGCAGCAACTTGGCCTGACCAAAATGTCGAACAGGGCTCCCATCTGCAACAACCATAGGTTCAAACCAGCACTGACCGACGCCACCTTCAAAAGGTGGAGGCAGGACGGGGGGACACTGACAGTCAGGGACCTATACACGGACGACAGGATCGCAACACTGGACGAACTGACAGAGAAATTTCAGCTAGCTGGGGGGAACGAGCTACGGTACCTGCAGCTCAAAAACTTCCTACGAAAGGAGACAAGGACGTACCCACAACCGCCACGACAGACACTACTGGAAGACCTACTGGACGCAAGTATCCTAGAGAAAGGGAACTGTAGTGACATGTATGACCGACTGGTAGATAGGGACGACACCGTACTGGACGCAACAAGGAGGAAATGGGAGGACGACCTGGGGATGGAGATCGGGTGGGGACTCTGGAGCGAAGCACTGCATAGGGTCAACTCCACCTCCACGTGCGCAAGGCTCAGCCTGACGCAACTAAAAGTGGTACATAGAGCCCACTTAACAAGAACCCGTATGAGTAGGTTCTTCCCGGAGGTGGAAGACAGATGTGAACGGTGCCAAAGAGGCCCGGCCAACCACGCCCACATGTTCTGGTCTTGCCCCAGACTCGTGGAGTACTGGACAGCCTTCTTCGAGGTAATGTCCAAAGTGGTGGGAGTGAGGGTGGAGCCATGCCCGATAGTGGCGGTCTTCGGGGTTTCAGAACAGCCAGATCTATTCCTGGGGAGGAGGGCGGATGCCCTTGCCTTTGCCTCCCTGATCGCCCGCCGTAGAATCCTGTTTGGCTGGCGGTCAGCAGCACCGCCCAGAGCTGCGGACTGGCTGTCCGACCTCTCGGAATCTCTCCAAATGGAGAAAATCAAATTTGCCATCCGAGGGTCGGACGACGGCTTCCACAGAACGTGGGAGCCATTCATGCAACTGTTCCGGGACCTATTTGTGGCCAATGTACAAGAGGAAGAATAGTCGGGGGAAGGTAGCGGGAGGGGGGGGGGGGGGGCTACAGGTTCGTTACGGGGGTTCGATGGCTAGCTAAGGCCCAAAACCAAGCTAAATAAACATGTTGAGGGGGGGGGGGGGGGCGCAGTTACTACTACGAAGATGCTTACCTGTAAATATGTATGTTAATTTTTGCGTGTTTGTTTTTGTTTGTTTTTTTTTTTTGTTTCTCTCTCCTAACAATTTGTAATTTGTTCAATATAAAATACAAAAACTGAATTAAACATTTATAAAAAAAAAAAATGTATCTAACCTCGGTGGGAATTTGGAATTTTGCGAATCTTCAATGTTCCGATCTATTCCCTGAAAGACTCTGGAATTGGAACTGTCTCTTCCTGGGGATCCCTCACACTATAACACCATTAATTTCTCCATCACTGATGCCCTGACTGTGAATTTTGCTTCTGATTCAATAATAGTTTTCTTGGGTTCTCCAGTAAATTGACCTCTTCCTCTATTTTAAACACTGAACCAATCATCAGTTCACAAGGGATCACATTGACTCTGACCGCTCTCCTTTTCCTAATATTGTAAAAGTTTTCTGTGATGATTTTGATCTCAGTAAGAGTTGATTTGTAAGCTCCATTTCTGTGGATTTTCCTCTTGTTTTGCCACCCTATACAGTTGTGAGCATCTTGCAGACATATCTCTGTAATGGCTGCCATGTTGTAGCCCCAAGTTGAATTTGAAGCTGGATCTCATTCTTTTTTTTTCTTCATACTCTGTGGCTTGTATGAATTTAAAAAAAATTAATTTAAGAGTACCCAATTATTTATCTCACAATTAAGGGGCAATTTAGGGTGGCAAACCCACCTATCCTGCACAGCTTTGGGTTGTGGGGGTGAGACCCACGCAGACACGGGGAGAATTGCAAACTCCATGTGTGTTTGTATCAAGAACACTATTTACACATAAACTGTACCCTGTCCTTCTGCTCTAATGGTTTACTGTTCATCTTCCAGTGACAAATCCACCCGTTTCTGCACACTCACTAACCGGGAGGTCCGGAACTAGGAGACAGTCTCAGAATAAGGGGCAGGTACTGAAGACTAAAACATGGGGAATATCATGTCTGTCAGAGGATTTTTAATCTTTGGAATTCTGAATCCCAGAACGCTATGGATGTTCAGCTGTTGAGGATATTATTATCTTTGACTGTCTGTCTCTGTGACTGAAGCTGATGCGTCAACTTGCAAATGGTTTTGAATAACTTGCAAGTGTTGTGGCTGATGTGCTGCGTGTATTTCCCTATTGGACTTCGATACCTCGGGTGAGAGAGGCTGTGAGTCAGTTTAAATAATGTGAAGAAAGATCATTCTTTACATCTAATATTGGAAGAAAATTTAGAGGAAACTATGTCAGAAAAACCCTGAAATAATTCAAAGATAAATATAAAAATTATGGGAAATTTCATAGCTGGAGAACGAGAAGACACAATTACTAAATAAGAGTCATGTACATAAGCTAGCTGGGGAACTAGGAAATACAGCGTGCGTTAGGTTAAAGTATGGTCGGAACTTGGGAATTAGGAGCAGAATAAGGCAATTCAGCCCTCTGAGCCTGCTCCACCATTCAGTCAGATCATGGCTAATCTCTTCCTGGTCTCAAATCCACCTCCCACCTGTTGCCCATGTTCCTTTAACCCGTTTTTAATCAGAAATATATTTATCTTCTTCTTTAAACCATTTAATGACTCAGATTCCACATAATAATTATCTTTATTATTGTCATAAGTAGGCTTACTTTAACACTGCAATAAAGTTATTGTGAAAATCCGTTGTTGCCACACTCCGATACGTGTTCGGGTACACTGAGGGAGAATTCAGAATGTCCAATTCACCCAACAAGCACGTATTTCTGGACTTGTGGGAGGAAACTGGAGCACCCGGAGGAAAGCCATGCAGACACAGGGAGAATGTGCAGATTCCACACAGACAGTGACCCAAGTCGGGAATCGAACTAGGGACCCTGGCACTGTGAAGCAACAGTGCTAACCACAGTGCTGCCGTGCCGCCCAATCATGGGGCAGCGAATACCAAAAATGGACTAC
The DNA here is from genome assembly GCF_902713615.1 of Scyliorhinus canicula. Lineage (NCBI taxonomy): Eukaryota > Metazoa > Chordata > Chondrichthyes > Carcharhiniformes > Scyliorhinidae > Scyliorhinus > Scyliorhinus canicula. The sequence goes on along the minus strand of NC_052158.1, from coordinate 48,457,118 downwards.
CCTCTGCGAGGAGTAGTTCCTCCTCATCTCAGTTCTGAATCTACTGCTTCTCAACGTATATCCGGGACCTCTCATTCTAGATTCCCCTACAAGGGGAAACATTTGGTCCACTTTTAGTTGATCAATCCCGTTTAGTATTTTATACACCTCAGCCAGATCCCCTCTCATCCGTCTAAACTTCAGCGAGTATAAGCCCAAACTATTTAATCTCTCCTCACACATCAACACCTTCATCCCCAGATCAATCTGGTGAACCTCCTCTGCACTTCCTCTAATACCACCGCATCCTTCCTCAAATAAAGAGGCCAAAACTGGACACAATACTCCAAATATGGTCTCACCAACACCCTAAACAATTGCAGCAACACTTCTCTACTTTAATATTCCAGTCCTTTTCAATAAATGTGAACATTACATTTATCTTTTTAATTGCAAAACCTTTTGCAGACCACTTTCTGTGGTAGCGAGAATGAATTGCCGGGTGCCTAACGGCCTTCCTGGCGAGACCGCGATGGGTCGCTAACACAATTAGAGCCGATAACGATGCCCCAGACGGGACATCCTATTTACCCGAGTGGGCCCCGAGGGTCAGCCACAGGTCAGCCAGTACCAGCCTTTACCACCTGGGAGGCAGTGGCAGTGACTATCAGCCCGAGGACTGCCACCCAGTGCCACAAGAAGCTTAACGACCACCGCCGGGCCGCATGGGTGAGTTGGCATTGGTCCCCTGACACCAGTCCCGCCTGTCAACCTGCCCCCACCCTAAAGACTCTGCAGTTGGCAATGCACAACGCGGCCCCCCACCCTACCCTAATACCACGCCTTTGTCCCAGCACACACTGGCACCCACTAGCACATCCCACCCATTCTCAGCAGTGGTGCCCACACCTGCCACCCCCCGTGATGGATGAAGTACGCGGTTTACAATGTCCTCTCTGACCACGCTGGGGAGGTTGGTTCATAACAGATGGGAAAGGATCTAGACGGGCATCAGGGTGCCAAACATCGGAGTCCTTATATCTGACATGGAACGGGCCCTGGAGTTGATGGGAGTGGCCTAGGACAGAGCGGTCATCAACGTCGTGCCAATCAGTTACTGATGCACATCAGATGGAGGTAGGAATATCCAATGGCGTCAGCATTTGGAGATTTGCTGCATCCCAGGACCCAGTTAAGTCCCAGTCCGATGCCGAGCCTCTGGACCAGGTTATCCTGGAGCTGATGCAGACGTAAGGGTGCGGCCGTGAGATTCAGAGGAGGATGACAGTGACACTCCAGCAGATCCATAGTCGATTAGAGGACTCCCAAAGGCTATGGACGCAGGAGATGGTTCTGGCAATGCTAGGATAGTGACCGCAGTAGAACGTCTGGTGCACTGTGCCATCAGCATGAGTGGTGGTGTCTAAGGAGTAGCTCAGTCAGTGATGGCCATGGCTAAGGGCCTTGACAGCATGTACCGCTCACTTGGGGAACATGTCCCTGATGCAGATGGACATTGCCGAAGAACTGTGGAGCATGTCCCAGTCACTGAGGGCCGTGTGCCAGTCTCAGGTGGCCATTGCTAAGGCACTCCAGAGCATCTCCCAGTCACTGAGGACCGTGTCCCAGATGAAGGTGGACATTGGTGCGGTGCGGCAGAGCATGGCCAGGTTACAGAAGGGCATCACCGAGGGTGTTGACACCATGGTGCAGCCAATGGCAAAGCCAGATGATGTTGGAGCCTCTGGAGCTCGCTCCCACCATCCATCTATCCCAAAGTGACCCCCAGAGAGACGGTGGTGGTCACCAGCTCTCCCGAGTTCCTTCTCCTGACAACAGCACATATCTGGGTCAGCGGGAGGAACAGGGTGGCATGGCGAGGCATGTGCCACTGGCATGTCGGCAGGGACTCTGCGGCCCCAGCCCCTCCAGAGAATGCCCAACAAAGGCATGAAAGGCAACAGAGGGCGGTAAGCAGCAAGCTGACATGACCTCTGTTGTGCATCCTGGGGTTACACCTAGATGTAGTGGCACAGCATGGAGGGCTAAGCAGTTTAAGAATCACTGAGAGGGCACTGGGTGGGGGGGGGGGGGGGGGGGGGTTGGCACCATTGATAGCTTGGGAAAATTAGGGTCACCATTATACACCATTAAAACACGTTACATGTGAAGCCCATGACCCTGAGGCACGGTGGTCCTAAATCACCCGAGAGTGATGTTACACAGACCCTGGGAAGTTGGAACAGGGTGATTGGTGGGGGGCGGGGGGGGGGGGGGGGGAGATGGGTGAGTGGGTGGGTTGGTGGGCGAATGGTTTGGGCCATGTGGGGCAGGGGGGAGCGGTGGATCGGGCTGGGGAATGGATGGGGGTAGGGCCCAGTGCATGGGAAGGGGGCTGAGATCACGGACGAAACCACATTCTACGGGCGAGGATGAGGGCTTCCTTGGTCCTCTGGGCATGCCTGACCTTCGCCACCATCTGACCTCCATTCTCCGTCTGCTCCCATGGATCCTCCAAGGTCTCTCTTCCTCCAGCCCCTCCTGGTCCAGCTGCTCTGTCCTGGGAGTGTCCCTTTAAGAAATGTTTTTGCCTTATCACATGGCTTCAGTGATTTCATTGTGTGGGTGGAGCTGGGCTGTAGCTCAAGGAGTTGGTTTTGCTTTTGTTTTGGGTTTCGAGCTGGTTTGTGGTTGTTGGTGTAAACCTTCTGCTTTGGTAACATACTGGGCTCATTTGAATTATTGCCTGCTTTTGAGTTTCCACGAATGCTGAGACAGTGAACTTTGGATTAAGAGTGACTCTAACAGATGAATCCTCCAAAGACAATGGGCCAGTGATGACCAGTGCTCCATGGACTGCAGGAGCTTTTATTCTAAGCTGTCAAAACTACGAGAGGTCCTGGGCTCAAATCCAGGACTGGCAACATAGGACCCGATGACTGGCAACTCATAGCCTTATGACCTTATGTAATCAAACGTGCAACATATTGATTGGGCGAATGTGTAATTGGATTACTGTGTAAAGAATTAATAACTATATATGGAATGAACTGCGATACTAAGAGAATTTATTGGCTGTATGTAAATGAGAATGTGAACTAATTAGAACATAGAACATAGAACATTACAGCGCAGTACGGGCCCTTCGGCCCTCGATGTTGCGCAGACCTGTGAAACCATCTGAAGCCTATCTGACCTACACTATTCCATTTTCATCCATATGTATATCCAGTGACCACTTAAATGCCCTTAAAGTTGACGAGTCTACTACTGTTGCAGGCAGGGCGTTCCACACCCCTACTACTCTCTGAGTAAAGAAACTGCCTCTGACATCTGTCCTATATCTATCACCCCTCAATTTAAAGCTATGTCCCCTCGTGTTTGTCATCACCATCCGAGGAAAGAGACTCTCACTGTCCACCCTATCTAACCCTCTGACTATCTTTATGTCTCTATTAAGTCACCTCTCAGCCTTCTCCTCTCTAACGAAAACAACCTCAAGTCCCTGAGCCTTTCCTCGTAAGACCTTCCCTCCATACCAGGCAACATCGTAGTAAATCTCCTCTGAACCCTTTCCAAAGCATCCACATCCTTCCTATAATGTGGTGACCAGAACTGCACGCAGTACTCCAGGAGCGGCCGCACCAGAGTTATGTACAGCTGCAGCATGACCTTGTGGCTCCGAAACTCAATCCCCCTACTGATAAAGGCTAGCCCACCATATGCCTTCTTAACAGCTCTATTAACCTGGGTGGCACCTTTCAGGGATTTAAGTACCTGGATGCATTTGAAAGAGTATATTAACCCAATTTTAGCCATAGCTAAGGGAGAAAGTACGCTGGCAAGATCATGGGGTCCAGGACCTTTCTCACAGAGCTGTGCAACAATAAATTCCTTCTTTTGCTCACGTTAAGGTCTATTTGCAAATATTTTCACACAACAGTGACTCTGAGTTTTTACTTTCATTTTCACATTTGGCTGCTGGAGACTCCAACAGAGAAGCATTCTGGCCTGTCTCTCTATTTCTATTTTAAAGAGGTATTCCAAGGAAGAAACTCAATTATTATAGTTACCTACAGTTTTGGCAAAAATGGGTTTTTGGTTTCTGCGATCTTGTTATTGTTTTGGAACAGTTAAGGGGGGATTTATTAAGGGTTATATGTAGATTACTGTAGCTGCGTAGGGTCTTTCTGTTTGTAGTTGATAATAATTCTTACTGTGTGTGTTTATACAAATGTTAACTGAATTCGTAAAATAAAGCTTGTTTTGTGATTAAAAACATCTGAAACCTCTGTTGAATAACACTTGAAAGGCAGACCCTTGTGCTCATTGTAACCAAAATCAATCAACAGTTGTAGGCCAGGTGAACTCTATAATATACTTTGGAGTTTTCTAAACCCTGGCCCATAGAACCTCCTCCTCCTCATACAAGGCCCCATGTTCCTCCATCTCCAGTATCTTGTCACACTGCTGACCCAGGTTGTGGAGGATACAGCAGACCACCACAAAGCAGGCGGCCCTCCCGGGACTGTACATTCACGCCACACATGTGTCAAGCAATAACCATCTCCTACAAGTGAGGATCTAATTATCGCCCCTTGACATTCAATGGCATTGCCATTATTGAATTCCCCACAATCAACAACCTGGGGGTTCCCATTGATCAGAAACTGAACTGGACTAGCCACATTAACACTGTGGCTCCCAGGGCAGGTCAAAGGCTAGGATTCTTATGGTGAGTAACTCACCTCCTGACCCCCGGCTACACCCCGCTCTGATTCCGGTGGGCTCCCTCCGGTAGATCGGGCCCTATATTCTATGAATGAGGCATTAAATAGTATATACAGCAAATAAAGATCCCATAGATTTACTAGACAACCCACATATGATGCACCATGGATCACTGGTTTTCCTGCTGCACCCTGGTCAAAGGATCACTGGTTTTCCTGCTGCACCCTGGTCACAGGATCACTGTGTTTTCCTGCTGCACCCTGGTCACAGGATCACTGGGCTTTCCTGCTGCACCCTGGTCACAGGATCAATGGGTTTTCCTGCTGCACCCTGGTCACATGATCACTGGGCTTTCCTGCTGCACCCTGGTCACAGGATCACTGGGTTTCCTGCTGCACCCTGGTCACAGGATCACTGGGCTTTCCTGCTGCACCCTGGTCACAGGATCACTGGGTTTCCTGCTGCACCCTGGTCACAGGATCACTGGGTTGCTTGCTGCACCCTGGTCACAGGATCACTGGTTTTCCTGCTGCACCCTGGTCACAGGATCACTGGGTTTCCTGCTGCACCCTGGTCACAGGATCACTGGGTTTCCTGCTGCACCCTGGTCACAGGGTCTTCCTGCTGCACCCTGGTCACAGGATCATTGGGCTTTCCTGCTGCACCCTGGTCACAGGATCACTGGGTTTCCTGCTGCACCCTGGTCACAGGATCATAGGGTTTTCCTGCTGCACCCTGGTCACAGGATCACTGGGTTTCCTGCTGCACCCTGGTCATAGGGTTTTCCTGCTGCACCCTGGTCACAGGATCACTGGGTTTCCTGCTGCACCCTGGTCACAGGATCACTGGGGTTTCCTGCTGCACCCTCGTCACAGGATCACTGGGTTTACCTGCTGCACCCTGGTCACAGGATCACTGTGTTTTCCTGCTGCACCCTGGTCAAGGGATCACTGTGTTTTCCTGCTGCACCCTGGTCACAGGATCACTGGGTTTCCTGCTGCACCCTGGTCACAGGATCACTGGGCTTTCCTGCTGCACCCTGTTCACAGGGTTTTCCTGCCGCACCCTGGTCACAGGATCACTGTGTTTTCCTGCTGCACCCTGGTCACAGGGTTTTCCTGCTGCACCCTGTTCACAGGATCACAGGGTTTTCCTGCTGCACCCTGGTCACAGGATCACTGGGATTTCCTGCTGCACCCTGGTCACAGGATCAATGGGTTTCCTGCTGCACCCTTGTCACAGGATCACAAGATTTTTGTGCCCTCCTCGGATGGAGTAACATCTTGTCTGTTGATAAATTAACTTTCCACTGCAGGGAGCGGCCACCTTTAGAAGAAGCTCCCGCCGGTCCACGATATTGCAGTCTTTTTCGGGGGTTCTCCACAAAGGTTTTGGGGGAGAAAATATTAAAATAAACCTCTCCAGGGTCGGCCCTGCCTCCCTCGCCTTGTGACAGCATCAAAGCTCCGTTTCACAGAGCTGGGGGGATGAAAAGGCGGGAGGGGAGAGACTGGTCCCGGTGGGTTCGGCAGGGCGACTGCACGTGGAGGAGGAGAGGGGATCGCAACCTGTTTCTCCAAAGAGCATCCTGAAAGCTGAAGGCCTCAAAAGAGCACGGAGAGGAAGAGAGAATTTTTTTTTTTTGCCTTTTCTCTCTCCTGCAAACTTGAAGGAAGCAGCGGGGGCAGAGCCAAGTGGAGGCCAAGACAGCAGGCCCGAAGCCAGGGTGCGATGTTGGTGAGATGTCCCACATCGGATGGCCCCCGCCTAGAACGTGGTAAAAAGACTGAGCCCAGTCCCAGGGAAATTCTGGAGGTATACAAAAAAAAGAAGAGAAAGAAGTTTTAAAGCAATTTGAGATTGAAGAAGGATGTAAGAGTGAGGAAAAGGAAAAATAATAAGCCGTTAAATGATGCGAAAAACAGCAGGCTCGCCATTGAATGAGAATACGGGCAAAAGTGCTGACAAGATAGCGGAGGCCGGATCACTAGGTGGGGCCGCACTACTTACAGCGGAGAAGATGGCTGAGGTGATGGCGGTGGAGCTGGAAAAGCAGCTTGCGAGACATATGGAGGCTTTGAGGAAGGAGATGGCGGTCACATTCAAGTCATTGGTGGAGGAGGCAAACGCCCTGGTGAGAGTAGCTGTGGCAAAGACATCGGCCGCGGTGAGAGAGCTGGGCGGGAAGATGAAGGAAGTGGAGGAGTCCGCGCTGCAGCACATTGACCAGCTCACCTCGATGGGGGGACGAGCTGCAGAGGGCAGTGGAGGCAAACAGAGGGCTCTGAGCAAAGCTTGAGGACTTGGAAAACCGCTCGAGGAGGCACAATCTAAGAATTGTGGGCTTGCCCGAAGGGATAGAGGGTCCAAGGCCAACAGAGTAATTCTCTAAGAAGTTGGCGGAGCTGATGGGGAGGGGGAGAAACCCCTCTCGATACGAACTGGACTGAGCTCATCGGTCATTAAGACCGAAGCCCAAAGTGAATGAGCCGGCAAGAGCAGTAATTATCTGCTTCCATAAGTACCATGAAGGAGAAGGTGTTAAGCTGGGCGAAGCAGAAGCGTGAGGTGCAGTGGGATGGTGCTGGAGTTCGGATCTACCAGAACTTGACGGTTGAGTTGGCAAAAAGACGAGCGGCGTTCGGGCGAGTGAAGGCGGCACTGTACGAGAAGGGGGTGCGATTTGCTATGGTATACCCGGCAAAGCTGAGGGTGCCAAAGACTTTCATTTCGTGACAGCGGAGCTGGCAGAGACGTTCGTGAGGGCAGAAGGCTTGGGACAGAAGTGAGGAGCAGAGCTGGAAGAGAGACTGTGGACTGTCATTGGCAAGCTGGAAAATGTACAAATGTTATAACTTTTTTTTACGGACGTGTATTGTAATTTACTTCTCTTCATATTGTTACAGAGTTCAAGTTATTGGTTGGGTTGACTGGAATTCTGTATTGCGACAGTTATTTCTTAGTTTATTGAATTGTATTGGTTGTATTGTTGTTTTTGCTTTTTCTTTCACTGGGACTGGGTGGGAGGGGACGGTATAGCGTGGGCTGGGGGAGCCACCCGCGCTAGCCAACGAAAGTCGGCTAGTGAACGGAGGTGAGGTGAGAGCAGGGATGTGGACATTGGAGCTTGATTGGCAGGTTTCGAAGGGCCTACGAGGCGAGCGAGGGGGAGGGGTGGGACTGATGCTGGGAGATGTTTCTTCAATGTAGGTGGGATTTTTGGAAGGGGGGAAGGGGTTTGATGTTACTAATGGATAGGAGCGGGTCAAGCTCATGGGCAGGACCCGGTGGTATGATGATGGTGGATAAGAAGGGTGGGGGGGGTGAGAGAACCCCAGTTAGGATAGTCAGGTGGAACGTGAGGGGGTTAGGAGGTCCGGTCAAGTGGTCAAGGGTGCGTGCGCATCTTAAAAGTTTGAAAGCCGATGTGGCAATGCTGCAGGAGACTCACTTGAGGGTGAAGGACCAGGTGAGACTTAAAAAGGGCTGGGTTAGCCAAATGTTTCACTCTGGATTTGATGGAAGGGTTCGAGCGGTAGTGGTAATGGTCAGCAAAAGTGTACGCTTCCAGATGGAGAAGATGGTGGCAGATCAGGGGGGTAGATATGTGATTGTAACAGGGGTGCTGGAGGTTGAGGTTAGTGGCGCTGTTAAGTGTATACAGTTCCAATCGGGACAATGTGGGATTCGCAAAGAAGGTGTTTGGGGCCATCCCCGACTTAGACACACAAACTGATAGTGGGGGGGGGGGGGGGGGGGGGGGGGACTGGAACTTGGTGCGAGCCAAGGTTGGACAGGTCATGGTCGCGCTTGCTGGTCCCATGGGGGGAGGGGGGGGGGGGACTGGAACTTGGTGCAGGAGCCAAGGTTGGACAGGTCACGGCCGCACTAGCTGGTCCCATGGGGGGAGGGGGGGGGGAAGCATTGGCTGGGCTAATGGTGGAAATGGGAGGGGTGGACCCTTGGAGGTTTCTGCACCCGAGGGAGCGGGAGTACTCGTTTTTCTCAGCAGTCCACAAGGTATACTCGCAGATCAACTTTTTCGTTGTGGGGAAGGCTTTGCTGGCTGGGGTGAAGGGGTCGGAATACTCGGCAATTGCAGTGTCAGGTCATGCTCCACATTGGGTGGATATGGTACTGGAGAAGGGGGTAGCGCAGAGGCCGGGGTGGAAATTAGATGTGGGACTTTTGGGGACCAAGTGTTCTGTGACAAAATTGAAAAGGTAATTGAGGAATATGTAGGTTTCAACTGTACGGATGAGGTGTCGAAGGCAGTTGTCTGGGAGGCTCTGAAGACAGTGGTGAGGGGGGAGGTGACTTTGTTTAAGGCGAGGGTGGACAAGAAGGAGAGGTTGGAGCGGCAGAGTGTAATAGTTGGAGATAGATAGGAGTTATGTAGAGGATGGGGGCCCAGCAAAGCTGGAAAAGAGGAAGGAACTACCGGCGAGCTTTGACCGACTATCTACCAGGAAGGCGGAGCGCCAACTGAGGCGAGCAATGGGTGCAGTTTATGAACATGGAGATTAGGCATCTGTTAGCAGGTTATCTCCGGAGGGAAGCAGTGGCAAGAGAGATTGTACAGGTGAGGGATAGGGCAGGGAAGCTACTAGATAAGAGGCCGAGTGTCCGCACAAAAACATCAGCTAGAGATAGATAGATAGAACAGTACAGCACAGAACAGCGCTTCGGTACTCGATGTTGTGCCGAGCAATGATCACCCTACTCAAACCCACCCTATACCTGTAACCCAACAAACCCCCCCCTTAACCTTACTTTTTAGGACACTACGGGCAATTTAGCATGGCCAATCCAACTAACCCGCACATCGTTGGACTGTGGGAGGAAACCGTAGCACCCGGAGGAAACCCACGCACACATGGGGAGGACGTGCAGACTCCACACAGACAGTGACCCAGCCGGGAATCAAACCTGGGACCCTGAAGCTGTGAAGCATTTATGCTAACCACCATGCTACCATGCTGCCCGAGATATTTTTCTCTCCACCGTGGGACTAAGCAGGGATGTCCTATGTCCTCCCTGCTGTTTGCATTCACGATTGAGCCGTTTGCCATCGCAGTAAGAAGTTCGGGAGTATGGAAAATAATAGTGCGTGGGGGTGGTGGGGGGGAGGCTGTTATACCTGTCGGAACCAAGTGTGTCGATATGGGGAATATTGGAGCTGCTTCGAGTGTTTGGGTCTTTCTCGGGGTACAAACTAAATCTAGACAAGAGTATATATCGGCCAGGGGTCGGAACAGGGGTGGGGGCGACTGCCAATCCGTAGGGCAGTGACTCACTTTAGGTACCTGGGGAGCAGGTTGCCCCGGAGTGGGGGGGAGCTCCGCAGGTCCAACATTTCTAGTTTGGTGGGTAGAGTGAAAGTTGATCTGACAAAGTGGGATGGTGTCTCTCTGTCACTGGCGGTCGGGTACAGGCGGTTAAAATGAACGTGTTGCCACAATTTCTGTTTATTTTTCAATGCCTGCCGATTTTCCTGCCAAAGGCTTTTTTCAGAGAGATTGAGGGAATGTTTACCTCATTCATATGGGGAGGGAAGGTGGCCAGAGTGAGGAAGGTGCTGCTATAGAGGGGAAGGCAGGGGGTTTGGGTCTTCCGAACCTGATATATTATTACTTGGCAGCGAATGTGGGGAAGGTGCGGAGTTGGGTCAGAGGGGTTGATTCCCAGTGGGTCAGAATGGAGTATATTTGTGCAGAGGTCAGCATTGAAAGCACGAGCAACAGCGCCGCTCCCGATAGCTCCGGGGAAATACTCAGGGAGTCTGGAAATAATAGCTTAATTGAGAATCTGGAGGCAATTTCGCCAACACCGGGTTGGGGGCAGGGTCAAGGGAAATGCTGATTTGGGGAAACCACAGATTTGCGCCAGGGAGGTGGGATGGAAAATTTTAGAAATGGGAGGAGAAGGGGATTAAGACACTAATAGATTTGATTCTTAGCGGTCGGTTTGTAAGGATTGAAGGAGCTGTAAGCAAAGTATGGGCGAGAGCAGGGGGAATTGTTTGGATACATGCAGGTTCGTGATTTTGCCAGAAAGGAGATACACAACTTCCCGGTGGAGCCGGCCTCCACATTGCTGGTGGAGGTGCTGACAACAGGGGGACTGGAGACGGGGTACTGTCAGCGGTTTACGGAGCTATTTTGGAAGAGAAGGCACCACTGCAGGGGATCAAAGCAAAGAGTTGGGAGAGGTTATAGAGGAGGGGTTCTGGTGTGAGGTGCTTGGGAAAGCGAATGCCTCCACCTCGTGTGTGAGGTTAGGGCTGATACAGCTGAAGATGGTAGACAGAGCCCACCTCACGAGGGTAAGGATGAGCCAATTCTTCAAAGGAGTCGAAGATGTGTGTGAATGTTGCGGGGGGTGGGGGAGGGAACCAATCGCGTTCATATGTTTTGGTCCTGTCCAAAGCTAGAGGATTACTGAAAGGAGGTTTTTAGGGTAATTTCTAAAGTGGTGCACGTGAAACTGGACCCGGTGCCCCGGGAGGCCATATTCGGGGTGTCGGACCGGCCAGGGTTGGAAACGGGTGCGGAGGCAGATGTTGTAGCCTTTGCCTCTTTGATCGCCTGAAGATGGATCCTGTTGGGATGGAGAGGAGCCTCCCCACCCTGTGCCCTGGCGTGGCGGTGGGATTTGTTGGAATTCTTGTTTCTTGAGAAGGTTAAGTTTGAACTGAAGGGAAGGACGGAGGGGTTCTACAATTCATGGGCACTATTCATTATACACTTTCAAGAACCGGATAACATCGAACATTAGTTGGGGGGATGGGTGGGAGGGTTGGGGGGAGGGGGGCAATGGGTGTTAATGGCGACTATGGGGGATTCCTGATTCCTTTTTGTCAGTTGTTTATGTGAACATGCGGGCTAATGTTTGGGGGTTTGGTTGTCGGATGGGATTGTTGTTATTGATATGGGAATTGACATATTTGTTATTAATTATTGTTTATTGTTGGTGTAGTGTAAATTTGGGAGAAAATGCAAAAAAGGAGGAGAATAAAGAAATATTTTAAATGAAAAAAAAAACAAAAAAAACTTTCCACTGCAATACTCACAGAGTGGGACCTTGGTGCTGTGGGGTGGGCGGGGGGCTAGATAATGTCATTGGAAGATGCACCATGGATGTGTGGCAAAGACTGATGATGATGACAGTCAACTGCAGTAGGAGATTGAGTGGCTAGCAGAATGGACAGAGAAGAGGCAGATGGAAGTTAATACAGAGAAATGTGAGATGCATTTTTACACAATTAATAGGAGAAGCTATTCAGACATAATGGCCGGTTTCTTCGTCCCGCCACACCAGAATACTCAGCGATCATAATCTCCAACCACGCTCCACATTTTATGGATGTGTGGTTGGAGACGGCCCTCCTAACCGACAATGCTTTTTGTGAAAAAATATCACAGGCCATAGCATGCAGGGAAGAGAAGGTTGCTAAGCAACAGCTAGTCGACTCCTTAGGTAGACCGGTGATACTCCAAGGCCCTGACCTTAAAGCACCTGGCAGCGAGAAAAAAACTACAGATAGACAATGATCTGTTCTCCACGAGGAAAACAGTGCACCAACACTGCCAGGCACGGGGGACCCTGTACATAGAACATAGAACATAGAACAGTACAGCACAGAACAGGCCCTTCGGCCCTCAATGTTGTGCCGAGCCATGATCACCCTACTCAAACCCACGTATCCACCCTATACCCGTAACCCAACAACCCCCCCCCAACCTTATTTTATTAGGACACTACGGGCAATTTAGCATGGTCAATCCACCTAACCCGCACATCTTTGGACTGTGGGAGGAAACCGGAGCACCCGGAGGAAACCCACGCACACAGGGGGAGGACGTGCAGACTCCACACAGACAGTGACCCAGCCGGGAATCGAACCTGGGACCCTGGAGCTGTGAAGCATTTATGCTAACCACCATGCTACCCTGCTGCCCTTGCTGTCCGTACGAACACGGAGACAAGGTTAGCTGTCTGCTGGCTCACCAGCTGAGAAAGCAGGCAGCCACAAGGGAAATAGCACAGATTAGGGACAGCCGAGGCAAATTAGTAGTGGAACCGGACAAGGTTAACAATGCCTTTGAGACCTTCTACCAGGTGCTGGACACCTCGGAGCCCCAAGAAGGGGACTTGGGGATGAAGCAGTTCCTTGATGAACTGGACATGCCTTTTGTGGATGAAGGCAGGAAACGACAGGGGCCTGGAAGCACTGCCAGAACTGGGACAGGTCATGGAGAGTATTAGCTCCATGCAGGCGGGGAAGACGCTGGGACCAGGCGGTTTCCCGGCAGACTTCCACAAAAGATTTGCGACAGCACTGGCCCCCCTGCAGGACATGTTCACAGACTTGCTGGCTGGGGGCACACTGTTGACTACGCTAGCACAAGCCTCAATCTCTCTGATACCTAAAAATGACAAATACCCAACAGAATGTGGTTCCTGCAGACCCATCTCGCTACTAAATGCAGATGTAAAACTGCTGGCCAAGATCGGAGCCAAAAGGCTGAAGGATTACGTACCAGAGGTGGTTGCAGAAGACTAGACGGGCTTTGTCAAGGGTAGACAGCTAACTACGAACCTGAGGTGATCATCTCGCTGGATGCTGAAAAGGCGTTCGACAAAGTCGAATGGAAGTACCTCACAGAGTTATTGGAGTGGTTCAGGCTTGGAATAGGGTTCACCTCCTGGGTAAAGCTCCTATACAACGCTTCCATGGCGAGTGCAAGGACCGGCACCACCAGCTCCCAGTACATCTAGCTGCACAGAGACACAAGGCCGGGATGCCCGTTATCCCCACTGCTGTTTGCCCTTGCAATTGAACCAATAGCAATCACACTAAGGACAGCAACGAATTGGAAAGATATCAGGAGAGCACAGTCACTTGCTCTCCACGGATGACCTGCTTCTCTATGCCACGGACTCGCAAAACAGCATGGAAGGAATCATGACACATGAAATCATGAAAGAGTTTGGAGCCTTCTCGGGTTACAAACCTAACCTGGGCAAAAGCGAGATCTTCCCGGTGAACTCGCAAGGGGGAGGGGCAGAGCTGGAGGGGCTGCCGTTCAAACAGGCCCGGCAGTAATTTCGATACCTGGGAATCCAAACCGCTCACAACTGGACAGGGATCCACAGTGAAACCTGACCAGCCTGACCAGTTAAAAAGGACCTGCAGAGATGGAACACACTCCCACTCTCCCTGGTGTGGAGGGTGCAAATTATCAAAATAAACTTACTGGCCAGGTTCCTGTTCCTGCTTAGATCCATCCCAGTCTACATCCTCAAGGACTTTTTCAACTCACTGGATGAACTGATTATGGTGTTTGTATGGGGGTGGGGTGGATGGGGACAAGAATACAAGGATCCCAAAGAGAGTACTGCAGAGATCGAGATCCATGGGGGGACGACTCTCCCAAACCTCCAATATTACCATTGGGCAGTGACCGCAGAGAGAGTAAAGGAATGGATAAAGGAGCCAGATGCTGAGTTGGTGCTCATGGAGGATGGCTCCTGTATAGGAACCTCCCTCTGGGCCCTCGCCACGGCAGCACTCCCATCCCCACCTAAGAAATATTCACCGAGCCCACTGGTGGTAGCAACACTCCAGTCGTGGAACCAACTGTGACAGCATTTCGGGCTAACTGAGATGTCCGATAAAGCCCCCATGTTATAATAATCTCTATTGTCACAGGTAGGCTTACCTTAAACTGCAATGACGTTACTGTGAAAATCCCCTCGTTGCCACATTCCAGCACTTGTTGGGGTACACGGAGGGAGAATTCAGAATGTCCAAGTGACCTAACAGCACGTCTTTTGGGACTAGTAGGAGGAAACTGGAGAACCCTGAGGAAACCCAGGCAGACACGGGGACAACATGCAGACTCCCCACAGACAGTGACCCAAGCCGGGAATTGAACCTGGGACCCTGGCGCTGTGAAGCCATAGTGTTGACCACTGTGCTACCACGCCAGCCCACTGTGCTACCGTGCATCTCTGCAACAACCCGAGGGTCAAGCTGTTGACCATAGATGCCTCCATCAACAGGTAGAGACAGGACGAGGGGGGTCAGTGACTGTTAGGGATTTTTGCACCAACAGGTTAACAACGCTCAAAGAGCTGACAGAAAAATTCCAGCTGACGGGGGGGGGGGGGGGGGGGGGGGGGGGGGGGGCAAGGGGGTGGGGGGAGGGGGGAGGGAGGGGGTTGTGTGAAGAACGTAGGTACTTACAACTCAAAAATTCCTTACGAAAAGAAACAAGAAAGCACCCATGACCACCACGACAGTCACTGCTAGAGGACCTGCTGAACGTGGACATCTTGGGGAAAGGGAACTGTGGTGACATGTACGTCCGACTGCTAAGAGGGGCCAACACCCAACTGGTTGAGACAAGGAAGAAGTGGGAGGAGGACATGGGGTGTGAAATAGGGTGGGGACTCTGGAGCGCAGGACTGCACAGGGTTAACTCCACCTCCACATGTGCAAGGCTGAGCCTAATGCAGCTAAACTTAACTAGAACCTGAATGAGCAGGTTCTCCCCGGAGATGGAGGACAGATGCGAACGGTGCCAATGAGGCCCGACCAACCATACCCACATATTCTGGTCTTGTCCCAGACTTTCTGGGTACTGGACAGCTTCTTTGAGGCAATGTCCAAAGTGGTGGGGATGAGGGTTGGGCCATACCCAAAATGGGCAGTCTTTGGTTGATCAGAACAGCCAGATCTCTTCATGGGGAGGAGGGCCGACACCCTTGCCTTTGCCTCCCAAATCGCATGCCGGAGAACTCTGCTCCACTGGCAGTCAGCAGCACTATCCAAAGCTGCAGACTGGCTGTCCGACCTGTCGGAATTTCTCCAAATGGATCAAATTAAATTCGTCATCCGAGGGTCGGAAGAAAGCTCCCACGAAACATGGGAGACATTCACTCGGTTCTTCCAAGGCCTGTTTGCAGCCAACAACTCGGAATCCAAAGATCAGGAGGATGTAGCCACAACACAGTAAGGAAGGGAGGGAAGGGGAACAAGGAACTCAACCAAGCCCAACAAAGGAACCAGAAGACATGGTGGGGGTGGGGGAGGGGGTAGGGCAATAACAACCTGAACCAACAGTGGCAAGGATGCTGGACTGAAACCCTAATATTTTAGTGTATTTTTAAGACTGCAGAAAGAATGATTTGCTCCATTCACGTTCAAGATATCCCACAAACACAGGGATGTGGAGCAGGAGCTGAGGGTCTGGGGAGGTTTAAGGTTACGGGAAAACTGGTTCGAGAGCTGTGAGTTGATTCAGGAGATAGGGAAAGGATACTGAGGAAGGGTTAGAGGTTCAGCAGGTGGAAAAGGGTTACGGGTTCAGAGCAATAATTTCAGAGGCTGATGAAGTGGTTCGGGGGCTGAGAATGTAGCTCCAGAGGTGGAGCAAGGAGTTCAGTTGGTGGGGAAAGTTTCAGTTGGTGGGGAGTTTTTCAGTAGGTGGGGTAGAGTTAATGTATTTGTGGAATTGGGTGAGGAGATGTTTTGGGAAGGGGTTGAGGCATTTGGGGGTTGGGGAGGTTTCTGACAGATATTTTGCAAACAAGGAGAAAGGTTTTGTGTGTTACAGAGGAGTTAACAGAGTTCCAAGATGGTTAGAAGGTACAGAGAGGAGGAGAATCGAGGGAAGGGAAGAGTTTCAGGGGGTGGGGAAGAGGATCATGGCAAGGGGAAGATTTCAGTGGATAGGGAAGGGGTGAGTCAGAAGGTTGTGGGTTTAAATCTCACTCGAGACTTGAAAGCTGAGGCTGACACTCCCATGCAGGATTGAGGGAGTGCTGCACTGACAGATGAGATAAACCAAGGCTCTGGCCACCCTCTCAAGTGTATGCAAAAGATTCCATGATGCTACATTGTACAAGAGCAGGGGGGTTATCCCTGATATCCTGGTGAATATGGATCCTGCAACCAACATCACAAAACCAGATTACCTCGTCCTTATCACACTGTTGTCTGTGGGATCTTGCTGTGTGATCTTTGTCTGCCAAATTTAAAAAATGCTTTTATTGATTTTCACATGTTATGGTATATAATTCCATTGGCATTGGCAAAATCAAAATTTGCATATTTATATAGTTCCTCCTGGGGTGGGTGGCGGATGAGGGGTGGAGGGCGGTGGGATGAGACCCCCGAACAGAGTGAGACGGGTATACATGCATACACCATTCAAACTGCAACTTTCTGGCTGTTGACTGTTGACCTGTGCACAGTCTGGTGGTCCCTCTCTGTTGGGTGTGTTTGAGGCTTTGTGCCTCATGTGTTCTCCATCTCCTCTGCTCGCTTCTCCAGGCTTTTGTTGCCTTTCACCTCTTTTCAGACCTTGGATGTGCTACTGCTTGGCATTGCTAGTTCTAATGTTGTTGGAAGAAGGTGAGTGGATGTTATTTTCTGATTGTGGCAGACTATTGTCAGTTAAAAATGCCTAAATCCAAATTCTCAGGAGAGCCACCTTTCGTGTATCTGCTCAGCACATCCCTCACCTATCCGGCGTCCACATCTTTCACATTACAAGCTCTTATGTAGCTGTAAAGTTTTTGAAGATTGATGTGGAAATTCTAGTCATTTTTTCTCAAGGAAACGTTTAGCTTTCTTAGCTAAACAGCTGGTTCATGATGCAGTGCAAGACTATTTACGAAGGCCCTGTCTCCTCAACCTTGTCCCTCGCCTGAGGTGTGGTGATTATCCTGTTAAATCGCCACCAGTCAGCTCTCCTCTACCCCCCCCCCCCCCCCCCCCCCCCCCCAAAAAAAGGAGAAAGTAGCCTATGGTCACCTGGGACTATGATAACTTTCCATTTTACATCGATGGGCTGAGGGACATGCATTAACTTCCAACTGCCACCCCAGGGTAAACCAGCACTCAGGGGTCAGCCTGGGTTTCTGGACTTGGTTCCATGTCCAACTCCTTCAAAAAATACAAAACTAAAATACTGTGGTTGCTGGAAATATGAAATATAAAAGAGGAAATAATGGAGTACTCAGCGTGCCAGTTATCATTTGGGGAGAGAGGGAAACAAGGTTAACATTGAAGGTGTCTGATTTATTACAGCCAGCCTGTAATAAAACACTTCCAGGCGGTGTCGCATGACGACAGTTGTTCCCACAGTCCCCTGCGCCCCAGACACCGCTCTTTCATTGTTCCCAGGCACTGCGAGTGCGCATGCTCCCCAGGAGGCATTCAGCCTCTGAGAGCTGCACTGTTGCTGCACCTGCACTTGGCCCCACCCACCTGTCTGGAGCTTCAACCAGAGCGCATGCTCCGCGTGACAGGCGACTGCCACAATCGGGCGGGGACTACTGCGCCTGCGTACTGTGGACCTTTTCATGAAGATAGAATAGACCGTATTCACAAGCGCCATGTGTCAGTGCAGCACCACCCGCCATTATTCTGCATTTATTTGACACGGAATGCGGCCAATCTTCGCTTTGCAGGTCTGGCTACTTAGTTTATACCCTTTCCTCAAAGACTAAACTTTTAATTTTCGGTTGTTGATGCGATGCAATGTTCAATGTGGGAGTACTGCCTGTGTCAATTTCTGTCTGAATCACACTCCTGTGAGCCTCCATGGAGTATTTTACTACATTAAGGTACTATGTAAGTGACAGAAACTGGTAGCTGAAGTGAGCTCAGATAGAGATCAGCCGCCATGATTTACCTGAATGGCATAACAGTCTGGAGGGCATCCGACACATATATTGAGCACAAGTTGAGCACAAGTTCATAAAATAGAGGAGCAGAATTAGGCTATTCGGTCCATCGAGTCTTCTCCACTATTCTATCATGGCTGATATGTTCCTCATCTGCTACCTTCAATGTTACAGACCAAGAGCTGCAATTCAAAATCAGCCAGAGCATCTCCTCCCTAGAACATATGAGCGGGAGTCGGCAATTTAGCCTCCCAAGCCTAACACCCTTAATGTTGACAAAGGGTCATCTGGATTCGAAGCGTAAGCACTTTTTCTCTCCTTACAGATGCTGCCAGACCTGCTGAGATTTTCCAGCATTTTCTCTTTTGGCTTCAGGTTCCAGCATCTGCAGTAATTTGCTTTAACCCTCAATGTGATCATGGTTTATCCCACCCTGGCCTCAACTCCACCATCCTGCCCGTTCTCCATAACCCTTCTTTAACCATTACCAATTAAACATCTGTCCAACTCCTTAAATTTACTCACTGTCCCTGCATCCACACACTCTGGGGTAGCGAATTCCACAGATTCACAAACCTTTGGGAGAAGTTGTTTTTCCTCAAATCTGTTTAAAATTTGCAACCTCTTATTCGAAGATCATGACCACTCGTTTTAGAATTCCCCACAAGAGGGAGCATCAGTTCCAGGTCTACTTTATCCATACCTTTTAGCATCTTGCATACCTCAATTAGAACTCCCCTCATTCTTCTATACTCTAGAGATTACAGGCCTAAACTGTACTATTCTCCTCGTGTGACAAACCCCTCATTTGTGGAATCAATCCAGTGAACTTCCTCTGAAGTGCCTCCAAAGCCACTACATCTTTGCTCAAATAAGGGGACCAACACTCCAAGTGTGGTCTTATCAATGCCTTGCATTGTTGCAACACTTCCTTACCTTTATACTTAATTTCTTTTGCTACAAATGGCAACATTCCATTTGCTTTCCTTATTATCTGCTGCACCTGCATGCTCATTTTTTGTGACTCATGCACAAGGACACCCAGATCTCTCTGCATCAGAGCACTCCGAAGTCTCTCCCCATTTAGATAATAAGTTGTCTTTCCATTTTTGCGACCAAAATGCATGAACTCACTCCTGTTAAACTCCATGTTAAACTCCCTCTGCCACATTTTGGCCCACTCTCCTATCTATCTATATCCAATTGGAATCTTCTTATTTCCACATTGCAACTACTGTCCCACCTATTTTTATGCCATCTGCAAATTTGGCTACAGAACCTTCTATCCTTGTATCCAAGTCATTAATATTGATTGTAAATAGCTCGGGCCTAAGGACCAAAACCTGTAGAACCCCACTAGTTACATCTTGCCATCCAGAAATAGATCCATTTATCCTGACTCTCTGTCTCTTGTCCATCAGCCAGTCTTCTTTTCAAGATAATAAATTACCCCTAATCCCATGTGATCTCACCTTGTGAACCAACCTGTGTGGCCCTTATCAAAGGCCTTCCAGAAGTCCAGATATACTGCATCTGCAGGATCCCCATTATCCACTTTGCTTATTACATCTTTGAAGAACTCAACAAATTAGTCAAACATGATTTGCCCATTATAAACCCAATGCTGACTCTGATGGATAGCGCTTTGGCTTCCAAATATCCTGATATTGCGTCCTTGATAATTTATTCCAACAATTTTCCAACAACAGATGTTAAACCAACTGGTCTGTAATTTCCCACATTCTATCTCCCTCCCTTTTTCAATTAAGGGCGTTACGTTAGCAATTTTTTGATCCACTGGAACCTTTCCCGTGTCCACTGAATTTTAGAATACCATAACCAAAATATCTCAGGATTAAGCTCAGGATTATTCCCTGTGCCATGTGCCAGTGAGGCTAGAAATAGGAAAATGCAGCGAAACAAGTGGCTAAACTAGTGGCGTAGGAGGGAGGATTTCAGATTTTTGGACCATTGGGATCTCTTACAGGGCAGGTGGGTCCTGTACAAGAAGGATGGGTTGCATCTAAACTGGAGGAGCACCGATGAGGTCGGGATCCCGGAGGATCTGTGCAGATTGCTCTGGTCCAAAGTGGAGGAGCAGGAAAACAGGTCCAGATGACAGAATGCAGATTGTTTGGTTTTCCGGAGGGAATGAGCGCTACAAATTATGTCACGAGGATGTTTGCTAGGTTGGTGGAGAAGAAGGTGTTGGTCAAGGCCCGGAGGTGGACCGGGCCCATAGGTCCTTGAGGTAGAAGCCGAGAGTGGGGGAGGCACTGGATGCACAGGTTTTTGGATAAGGAGAAGATCCTGAGGTGGGCCAGGGCAAAGCAATTTGGGAATAGGACTGCAATCGAATCCGGATCTACCAAGACATTGGCTCGGTGCTGGATAAAAGGAGAGGGTTTCAACAAGGCCAAAGTGGTTGTACAGACGACAGATTTGCTTCATGGTGCTGTACCGGCCAAACTCTGGGTAACGCAGGACGGTTGGGAATTTTACTTTGATACACCGGATCAGGCAAGTGACTTTATCAGGGATTCTAATCCAGGGGAGAGCTGAGGAGTGGTATGGGATGGATGGAGAAGTTACATCCGTGAAAGTTAGGATTTGCTGTTGTCAGGGGGAGATTTCTAGAAGTTGTAAGTTTATAAGGGGGAGGAGGGTGATCACTCCTCTCTCTCACTTTTGTTTTTTAGGAGGATGCTTTTGTGAACTTTGGTGTTTTTTTCATGTAAGGGGAATGTTCCATGGGGCCCTTTGGGTTGGGTTGACAGTATTGATGTTTTTTTAGGAAGGCTGAGGACCTGTCGCACAGGCCAATGTGGGGTTGCTGGAAAGAGGGGTGGGGGTATGTGTAAGGGGGCCTTCGTGCAGGGGTGGCATACAACCAAGTGAACCGGAATGTGGTGGGGAAGGAGGCCATGACGGTTAGCCAGTTTGGGGGAATGGAGTGGGGGGGGGGAGAGAGTGGGAAAAGCGATGTGGCAGGTATGGAGGATGAGCATGGTCATTTGCAGGGTGGGGGCCATCTTGGATGGGCCCGGTTCAGAGTGCGTTTGGGTGAGACAGAGCCGAAGAGGGATGATAGCAGATGATAAAGGGGGATGGAGGTCAGAATTGTGATATGGACTGTCCACAGGATAAACAAACCGGTCAAGAGGTCCCG
Organism: Scyliorhinus canicula; assembly: GCF_902713615.1. Taxonomy (NCBI): domain Eukaryota; kingdom Metazoa; phylum Chordata; class Chondrichthyes; order Carcharhiniformes; family Scyliorhinidae; genus Scyliorhinus; species Scyliorhinus canicula. Next base: position 48,435,538 of record NC_052158.1, on the reverse strand, counting down.
GGTTTTGCACACCTGAAGAGTCTGAGAGCAGAGGTGATTTTCTTGCAGGAGACGCATCTCCCGGTGAAGGATCAAGTTCGGCTGACGAAGGGATGGGTGGGACAAATATTTCACTTGGGTATTTGACTCAAAGTTGAGGGGGAGGGGGGGCGGTGGCCATTTTGTTGAGCAAGAAAATAGGATTTGTGGGGGCCAGGGAGGTGCAAGACGTAGGGGGAGGTTTGTGGTAGTGAATGGGATATTAGAGGAGACAGCAGTAGTGTTAGCCAATGTGTATGCACCTAATTGGGATGATGCTGGGTTTGGAAATAGGTTAATGGGGCAGATTCCGATCTTTAATTCACAGCAGCTGATTCTGGGAGGGAATTTTAACTATTGTAAAACTGAACATGGATAGGGCGGACCCCAAGTCAATGTGAATGTCGAGAAAGGCGAAAGAACTGGGAGGGTTTAAGGAAAGGATGGGGATGGTGGGTCCGGGGAGGTTCAGGAACCCGGGAGGAAGAGAGTAATTCATCTCACCTGTGTTTAGGATCTACTCTCGGATAGATTTTTTTGTGTCAGTCATGTGGAGCTGATGGGAAAGGTAGGGTGAAATATGCGGGAATTGTGATCTCGGATCACTCGCTGCACTGGTTGAATGTGAGGCTTAATTCAGGACAGGTACAAAGTCTGGGGTCGGGATTCTGGACTTCTGGCGGACAAGGAATTTTGTGAGAAGGTGAGAGTGGCGATTAGGAATCATGTGGAGTTTAATCAGAATGGGGAGGTGTCGGCGGCCACGTTTTGGGAAGCTTTGAACGGTGGAAAGGAAGAAGTTTCAGGGGCACTTTGATCAGTTGACGAAGGGCAAGGCGGTGGGTCAGCTGCAGAGGGTGAGGGGGTGCAGTATGAGTATGGGGAGATGGTGAGTCGTATGTTGGTCCACCACTTGCAGAGTCAAGCAGTGTCTCGGGATATTCTACAGGTAAGGGAAGGGGGAGCTGGTGACGGAGCCGGTAAAGATAAATGAGGTTGACAGAGGTACGATGAGAAGTTGTATAAGGTAGAGCCGGGTGGATTTCTGGTGGCATTTGCGAGCGGGTCGGCCACATCGAGAGGAGCTCCTGCCAGTGGCCACTATTTACAATGCTTTGGGGGGTTTCCCCGATTCTTTGCTCCCCCCCCCCTCCCGATTATTGTCGGCCTTTGGGGCCAGTTCGAAAACCGGCAAGCAACCCCCCCCGCGGGTATCAGGCGGCTGGTGCTGAGGCATCGGGCCCAGTACGCGAGGAGGTCGGAGCAGCGGGAGCGGAGCCAAACAGAGGTCGAGGCAGCAGGCCCGAAGCCAGGGTGCGATGTAGGTGAGATGTCCCACATCGGGTGGCTCCCGCCTGGAATGTGGTAAGAAGACTGAAGTCCGGTCCCAGGGAAATTCTGGAGGAATACAAAAAAGAAGAGAAATAAGTTTTAAAGAAACTTGGTGAAAGTTTTTTTTTTCATTATTTGAAGGAAGAAATTTTTTGTTTTTCTATAAAAAAAAGTTTGAAGAAGGAAAGGATGAAAAAAAAAGAAAAAATAATAAGTCGTTAAAGGATGCAAAAAGCAGCGTTGAGGGAGGAAACTCGGGCTCACCGTTGAATGAGAGGACCAGCAAAAGCGCTGACAAGATAGCGGATGCTGGACCGCAGGGTGGGGCCGCACTACTTACAGCAGAAAAGATGGCCGAGGTGATGGCGGTGGAGCTGGAAAAGCAGTTTGGAAGACATATGGAGGCTTTGAGGAAGGAGATGGCGGTCACATTCAAGTCATTGGTCTAGGAGGCAAACGCCCTAGTGAGGGGAGCTGTGGCAAAGACATCGGCCGAGGTGAGAGAGCTGGGCAAGAAGATTAAGGAAGTGCAGGAGGCAGCGTCACAGCACAGCAAACATTTTACCTCGATGGTGGATGATCTCCGGAGGGTGGTGGAGGTCAACAAAGGACTCGAAGCAAAGCTCGAGGACTTGGAGGCGGCACAATCTGAGAATTGTGGGCTAGCCCGAAGGGACAGAGGGCCCAAGGCGAAGAGAGTACTTCGCTAAGAAGTTGGCGGAGTTGATGGGTGAGGGTGACAACCCCTCCCTGTCCAAGCTGGACCGAACTCATCGGTCATTAAGGCCGAAGCCCTAAGTGAATGAGCCGCTAAGCGCAGTAATTATCTGCTTCCATAAGTTCTGCATGAAGGAGAAGGTGTTAAGCTGGGCGAAGCAGAAGCGCAAGGTGCAGTGGATTGATTCTGGAGTTCGGATCTGCCAGGACTTGACTGTGGGGTTGGCAAAAAGACGAGCGGCGTTTGGGCGAGTGAAGGCGACACTGTACAAAAAGGGGGTGCGATTTAGTATGGTATATCCTGCGAAGCTGAGGGTGACGTATGATGCCAAAGATTTTTATTTCGAGACAGCGGAGGCGGCTGAGGCATTTGTGCGGGCAGAAGGCTTGGGACAGACATGAGGAGCAGAGCTGGAAGACAGACTGTGGACTGTGATTGGGGAGCTGGAAAATGTACAAATGCTATCACTTTCTTTATACTGACGTGTATTGTAATTTACTTCTCTTCACATTGTTGCAGAGTTCAAGTTATTGGTTTGGTTGATTGGAGCCTGGTTAGCAGGTTTCGAAGGGCCTACGAGGCAAGCAAGGTGGGTGGGGTGGGGGGGGGGGGGGGGGATTGATGCTGGGAGATATTTTTTCGAGAGGAAATGGGAGGGGGGAAGGGGTTTGATGCTAATAATGGATAGGGGCGGGTCAGGCTCATGGGGCAGGGCCCGGTGGTATGATGATGGTGGATAAGAAGGGTGGGGAGGAGTGAGAGACCCCCAGTTAGGATAGTCTCGTGGAATGTGAAGGGGTTATGTCGCCGTCTCAGATGGCCACCTGCAAAGGACCATGGGAATTATGGGCAACCCAGGACTCAGACAGGCTCAGAGCTTGTGTGTGTATCTGCAACACAGATAGCCAGACGCAATCAAAACCCCCGCCCGTTTGTATTCTAATGGCCCATTACCCCAGAACAAATGAACTGTACTCAGGTAACCGATACAGATACAGACTAATCGGCGCCACTCCCTTTACTCAGGGAGCCCAAACAGCCAAGGTCAATTACCGCTAAGGACATGCCCAGCCATCAAGGCACCCGCCTCTTTATTGGCCAAAATCGAAGGCAGTGATCAAAGACTGTTGAATTATAAGGTCCAAGTTAAGGACCGCCCCAAAGAGCGTGAAATCCCAGGGGGATAAGAAGAGACATGGCCATGTGCTCGCTCTCTATTGGATCCGGATATGCCAACCCAAATGCAGCATAACGACCAGACAGACAAGTTCAAGACCAACTATCGCTACCAGACGGATGAGCCCAGCAGAAACAGAGCCACTTCTTCCACCCAGCCACGCCAGATCCGGACAAAGCCCTTGTCCATCTGCATAGAGCCAGTTGCCCTGAAATTAAGTATAGGTTATTGTAGTTGTTAGGTGTAGCTTAACTTGTAGTGTTTTGTGTTACATGTCGAAGTAATCCTTGTGTGTAAATAAACCATCTTTGAACTTGAACTGACTAACTGGTTCTGTGGTCCTTTGATCGATATCCGGTAAAGCCTTGTGGTGGTATCATTTGATACCTGGCGATTCTAAAGAGCATCATTATTAATTGGCAATATTACTCCGGTGCCGATTGGCAAGAATAGGAGGTTTGGCCAAGAGGTCAAGGGTGCGTGCGCATCTTAAAAGTTTGAAAGCTAATGTAGCAATGAGCTGCAGGAGACTCACTTGAGGGTGAAAGACCAGGTGAGACTTTAAAAGGGCTGGGTTAGTCTGGTTTTCACTCTGGATTTGATGGAAGGGCTCGAGGGGTAGCGGTAATGGTCAGCAAAAGAGTACCCTTCCAGATGGAGAATGTGGTGGCAGATCAGGGGGGTAGATATGTGATTGTGACAGGGGTGCTGGAGGGGAGGTTAGTGGCGCTGTTAAGTGTATACGGTCCCAATTGGAACGATGTGGGATTCGCAAAGAAGGTGTTTGGGGCCATCCCCAACTTGGACACACAAAGACTGATAGTGGGGGGGGCGGGGGGACTGGAACTTGGTGCAGGAGCCAAGGTTGGACAGGTCATGGTCACGCTCGCTGGTCCCAATGGGGGAGGGGGGGAGGGGCGGCAAAGGCTTTGTTTGGGCTAATGGTGGAAATGGAAGGGGTGGACCCTTGGAGGTTTCAGCACCCAAGGGAATGGAAGTACTAATTTTTCTCAGCAGTCCATAAGGTTTACTCGCGGATCGAATTTTTCGTGCTGGGGAAGGCTTTGATGGCTGGGGTTAAGGGGTCGGAATACTCGGCAATTGCAGTGTCAGATCATGCTCCGCATTGGGTGGATTTGGTACTGGAGAAGGGGGTAGCGCAGAGGCCGGGGTGGAAATTAGATGTGGGACTTTTGGGGGAACCAAGGGTTCTGTGACAAAATTGAAACGGTAATTGAGTAATATGTAGGTTTCAACTGTACGGATGAGGTGTTGATGGCAGTTGTCTGGGAGGCTCTAAAAGGCAGTGGTGAGGGGTGAGGTAATTTTGTTTAAGTTCATGGTGGACAAAGAGGAGAGGTTGGAGCGGCAGAGGGTAACAGATGAGATGTTGGAGGTAGATAGGAGTTATGCAGAAGATGGGGACCCAGCGAAGCTGGAAATGAGGAAGGAACTACAGGCGAGCTTTGACTGACTATCAGGAAGGCGGTGCGCCAACTGAGACAAGCAAGGGGTGGAGTTTACAAACATGGAGATAAGGCCTGTTAGCAGGTCAGCTCCGGAGGGAGGCAGCGGGAAGAGAAATTGTTCACGTGAGGGATAGGGCAGGGAAGTTGGTGGTGGCTCCAGATCTGATTAAGAAGATTTTTGAGGAATTTTCTGAGAGGTTGTACAGGACAGAGCCACCTGGGAGAGACCGGGAGATGCAGGAATTTCTAGATGGGTTGGAGTACCCGAGTTTAGGGGAAAGGGACAGGGCTACATTAGAAGGAGTGATAGTGGAGCACGAGATAAAGGGTGCGATTGGGAGGATACAGTCAGGGAAGGTGGCAGGGCCGGATGGGTTTCCGGTGGAATATTATAAAAAATTCAAAGATAAACTGGCACCCCTGATGGGGATGTTTGAAGAGGCGATAGGGAGGGGGGTGTTGCCAGGAACTTTGGGGCAGGCATTGATTTCCCTGTTGCTAAAAAAAGATAAGGATCCGATGGAGTGTGGGTCGTATAGGCCCATATCATTTCTGAATGTGGCTGCAAAAGTATTGGCGAAGGTACTGGAGGAGTGCCTCCCGAAGGTGATAGGTAAAGATCAGACGTGAGAGGGAGGCAGCTCTTTTCAAATGTTAGAAGGGTATTGAACGTCGTTATGGCACCGGCAAAGGGGAAGGAAGCAGAGGTGATTATGGGATTGGAACCTGAGAAGGCGTCTGACCGGGTAGAATGGGGGTACTTCATGGCAGTTCGAGAGCGGTTTGGAATTGGACCAAGATTTGTGAACTGGGCAAAGCTACTAGAAAAGGAGCCGACGGCGAGTGTCCGCACAAACAACATCAGCTCGAGATAATTTTCTCTCCACCATCGGACTAGACAGGGACCTCCTATGTCCCCTCTGCTGTTTGCACTCACGATTGAGCCGTTGCCCATCGCATTAAGAAGTTCAGGGATATGGAAAGGAATAGTGCGGGGGGGAGGGGGGGGGCGACTGAGTACAGGGTGTCCTTATATGCTGATGACTTGCTGTGATACGTGTCGGAACCAAGTGTGTCGATAGGGGGAATATTGGAGCTGCTTCGAGTGTTTGCGTCTTTCCCGAGGTACAAAATAAATCAAGACAAGAGTGAGTATGTATCGGCCAGGGGTGGGGGGGCTGCCATTCCGTAGGGCAGGGACTCACATTAGGTAACTGGGGAGCAGGTTGCCCGGGAATGGCGGGGAAGGGGGCTCCGCAAGTCCAACATTTCTAGTTTGGTGGGGGGAGTGAAAGTTGATCTGGCAAGGTGGGATGGTCTTCCTCTGTCACTGGCGGTCAGGTACAGGCAGTTAAATAGAACGTGTTGCCACAATTTCTGTTTATTTTTCAATGCCTGCTGATTTTCCTGCCAAAGTCTTTTTTCAGAGAGATTGAGGGAAGGATTACTTTGTTCATATGGAAAGGTGGCAAGAGTTAGAAAGGTGTTGCTACAGAGGGGAAGGCAGGCAGGGGATTTGGGTCTTCCGGACCTGATGTATTACTACTGTGCGGCAAATATGGAGAAGGTGCGGAGCTGGATCAGAAGGATTGATTCCCAGTGGGTCAGAATGGAGGAGAGTTTGTGCAATGGGTCGGGATTGAAAGCACTAGCAACAGCGCTGCTCCCGATAGCCGCAGGGAAATACTCAGGGAGTCTGGTAATAATAACTTCATTGAGAACTTAGAGGCAGTTTTGCCAACACTTCGGGTTGGGGGCAGGGTCAAGGGAAATGCCGATTCGGGGGAGCCATGGATTTGAGCCAGGGAGGTGGGGTGGAAATTTTTCTTAGGGGTCGGTTTGCATGATTGAAGGAGCTGGAAGCAAAGTATGGGCTGGAGCAGGGGGAAATGTTTAGATACATGCAGGTTCGAGATTTTGCCAGAAAGGAGATACAGAACTTCCCGGTGGAGCCGGCCTCCACATTGCTGGAAGAGGTGCTGACGACAGGGGGACTGGAGAAGGGGGTAGTGTCAGCGGTTTACGGAGCTATTTTGGAAGAGGAGAAGGCACCACTGGAAGGGATCAAAGCAAAGTGGGAGGAAGAGTTGGGAGAAGATATGGAGGAGGGGTTCTGGTGTGCGGTCCCCCGGAGAGTGAATGCCTCCACCTCGTGCGCGAAGTTGGGGCTGATACAGCTGAAGGTGGTAGACAGAGCACACCTCACGAGGGCAAGGATGAGCCCATTCTTTGAAGGAGTAGAGGATGTGTGAACATTGCCGGGGGGGGGGGGGGGGGGGGGCTAACCACATGTTTTGGTCCTGTCCAAAGCTAGAGGATTACTGGAAGGAGGTATTTAGGATAATTCCTAAAGTGGTGCATGTGAAACTGGACCCGGGCCCTGGAAGGCCATATTCGGGGTGTCGGACCAGCCAGGGTTGGAAACGGGGGCGGAGGCAGATGCTGTAGCCTTCACTTTGTTGATCGCCCGAAGGCGGATCCTGATAGGTTGGAGAGCAACCTCTCCACCCTGTGCCCTGGCATGGTGGGGGGACCTGCTGGAATTCTTGACTCTGGAGAAGGTTAAGTTTGAACTGAGGGGAAGGACAGAGGATTTTTACAATTCATGGGCATTATTCATTATGCACTTTCAAGAACTGGATAACATCGAACATAACTCGGGGCATGTGGCTGGGAGGCTTGGTGGGAGGAGGCCTGTATGTGTTAATGGCGACTATGGGTGATCCCTAATTCCTCTTTGCCATTTGTTTGTGTGAACATGCGGGCTAATGTTTGGGGTTTGGTGGGGGGATGGGATCATTGTTACTGATATGGGAATTGCCATATTTGGTACTTATTATTGTTTATTGTTGGTGAGTGAAAATTTGGGAGAAAATGTGAAAAAGAAGAAAAAAAATATTTAAAAAAGAAAACAAAAGGCTGAGCTGGGTGGAGAAGTCGGGGATATTGGGTGGTTTCTGGATGGTTGGAGTCCCCAGAGATGGAGGAGGGAAAGAGACAGGCATTGGGGCTAAGGGAAGTGATGGATTGGATCAGTAGGATCCAGTTGGGGGAGCCCCCGGGGCCAGATGGCTTTCCGGCAGAGTTTTATAAGCTGTTTGTGACAGAGTTGGCCCCTCAGCTGAAGGGAAAGTTCAGTGAGGCAGTGGATAGGGGTGAGCTGGCAGCACGTTAACACAGTCGTCGATCTCGTTTATCCTGAAGAAGGGGAAGGACTCACTGGAGTGAGGGTCCGATAGGCCCACCCCTATGTTGAACACGGATGTGAAAGTATTGGTGAAGGTGTTGGTGTGTAGCTTTGATGGTTGTGAGCCAGAGATTGGCCTCTGAGGATCAAATGGGTTTCGCGAAGGGTAGGCAGCTCTCCAGTAACATTAAGATGCTGCTGAATGTAATTCTGACTCCATTGGGGGGCAGGCACCGGACGTTATTGTGCAGGATTCTCCAAGCAACTTGCCGAAATTGCGATCGGCCCAAGGGCGGAGAATGGCCGTCAAACCTGAGATCGGGTCTGACGCTGCTCCCGCGATTCTCCGGTCCCTGGAGACTACCTGCAAATCGCGTGCCCGCGGTCGACATGGTGCCGGTCGGGAGCCATTGGAAAACGTCACCGCGACGATTCACCGAGTGCAGCTAGCCGATTTCCCGATGGCGTGGTTCTCTCACCGGGAGGGGAAGGGGCCTCCAGGATGGTCAGGCTACGTATCGGGGGCCACCGATCCACTAGCTCGAGCGATCACGGGGGGTTGGCTATGCTTTCGATGCTGGTCCAGGGTGTGGGTTGGCCATGTTGCGCGGGTCGACCGCCGAAGGCCACCGGCGTGTGTTAGCGCAGACCCCCCACCGGAGGTACAGTGCCCCGGATCTGCAGCCAGAGCTGTGAGGTGCACTCCGGGGCCCTGCAAGCCCCCTGCAAATCAGAGAATCACCTGGAAATTCTCCAGTTAAGTTCAGAATGATTCAAGCGCCTTTTCTCCCGGGCGTGGGGAATCCCGCCTATTGTGTCCATGGATGTGGAGAAGGCTTTTGACTGGGTATAGTGGAGGTACCTGTTTCAAATTTTGGGTAGGTTTGGGTTCATGTTTGTGGCGTGGGTTCAACCTTTGTATGTGTCTCCTGTGGCGAGTGTGCGTGTGAATGAGATGGGTTCAGGGTAGTTTGGGTTACCTCAGGGACTCTCAGCTCCAGCTCTTTTTAAATCCCGCTCTTTTTTTTAATATAAATTTACGTACCCAATTTTTTTTTCCAATTAAGGGGCAATTTAGCATGGCCAATCCACCTAACCTGCACATCTTTTGGGTTGTGGGGGTGAAACCCATGCAGGCACGGGGAGAATGTGCAAACTCCACACAGACAGTGACCCAAGGCCGGGATTCGAACCCGAGTCCTCAGAGCCGTAGGCAGCAATGCTAACCACTGTGCCACCGTGCTGCCCTTCTCCCGCTCTTTTTAAATCTCCGCTCTGATTCACAGCTTCCGCTCTTTTTAAATCTCCGCTCTGATTCACAGCTTCCGCTCTTTTTAAATCTCTGCTCTGACTCCCAGCTCCCGCTCTTTTTAAATCTCCGCTCTGATTCACAGCTTCCGCTCTTTTTAAATCTCTGCTCTGACTCCCAGCTCCCGCTCTTTTTAAATCTCCGCTCTGATTCACAGCTTCCGCTCTTTTTAAATCTCCGCTCTGACTCTCAACTCCCGCTCTTTTTAAATCGCAATGTGGAATCTCAGCTCCCGCCCTTTTCAAATCTCCACTCTCATTCTCAGCTCCCACTCTTTTTAAATCTCCGCTCTGATTCACAGCCTCCGCTCTTTTTAAATCTCTGCTCTCACTCCCAGCTCCCACTCTTTTCAAATCTCTGCTTTGACTCTTAGCTCCCGCTCTTTTTAAATCGCCATGCTGAGTCACAGCTCCCGCTCTTTTCAAATCTCCACTCTGACTCCATGCCCACTTTTTAACAAACAATTTTATTGAGGTATTTTTTGGCATTGTAAACAGTTACAGATAACATAAATATGCAAACATCAACCAAAAAACCAAAAACCAACATTTCAACCAGACCATATTGCACATACCCGCTCCTCACCCACCGACACTACCCGCCTATTTATATCTCCTACTCTAGTCTAATCTCCCCCCCTCCCCCCCAACTCCCCCCCCACCCCCACCCCGGCACCCCCCCACCCCTCCCTGCTGATGCTCACTCGCCTGCAAAGAAGTCGATGAATGGTTGCCACCTTCGGGTGAACCCCAGTACAGATCCCCTCAAGGTTAACTTCATTTTTTCCATACCCAGAAAACTTGACTTGTCCAAAAGCCATAGTTCAGTCTTCGGGGGTTTTGAGTCCCTCCATGCCAGCAGTATGCGTCGCCGGGCTATCAGGGAAGCAAAGGCCAGAACATCGGCCTCTTTCTCCCCCTGGACTCCCGGGTCTTCCGAAACCCAGAAAATTGCCACCCCTGGACTCATCACCACCCTTGTTTTCAGCACCTGGGACATGACCACCAAAAATCCCTCCCAGTACCCCCTGAGCTTAGGGCATGCCCAAAACTTGTGAACGTGGTTCGCTGGTCCTCCCGCACATCTAGCTCACTTGTCCACTACCCCAAAGAATTTGCTCATCCGAGCTACCATCATGTGGGCCCGGTGAACGACATTAAACTGAATGAGACCAAGCCTGGCACATGTTGCGGTCGAGTTTACCCGACTCAGGGCTTCCGTCCACACCCCGTCCTCCATCTCACCTGTTTAGTCACTTCTTGGAATTGCTGATAAGCCGCAGCCAATTAGTACACAGCAAGCTCCCACAAACAGCAACGTGCTAATGACCAGAGCATCTGTTTTGATGAGAACAGTTTTCTGATTGAAGACAATCCCTGAAGATGTCCATTCCAGCTGACACCAGGGACTTTACCACCTTTCACAGCTTCAGGAACCCAGAAACAAAGACAACACTGACACCTGCAGTTTTTTCCCATTGATTGTGGGATCCAAGTAACTTATACATCAGGGATAACTCCACTGCTCTTCTACAATGTCGGGCGCAATTCTCCGCACTCATGACGGGGTGGAGAATAGCGGGCGGCGCAAATTTTTACGGCGACGCTGGTCCGACGCCCTCCCGCTATTCTCCGAACCCCGCACAATCACCGAGTCGCCATTCCCGCCAAACGCCTCTATTATGCCCCCGACACGACCAGAATCGCTACTAATCGCCCCCCCCCGCTATTCACCGGCCCGGATGGGCCGAAGTCCCGACTTAATCGCGCACTGTTTACACGGCGTGAAACACACCTGCTTTTTAAGTTCGTCAACCAGTCGTGCTGGCTGACGACAGCTTCGAGGAGGTTAGCGCACCGTTCAGCGCACCGCTCGAGTCTGGCCACAATGGGGGAGGCATCCCTGAGAACGGGAGGGGGGGCCCAGAGCGGGGAAGAGTGGGGGAGACGGAGGGGGAGTGGGGGAGACGGAGGGGGGGAGTGGGGGAGACGGAGGGGGGGAGTGGGGGAGACGGAGGGGGAGTGGGGGAGATGGAGGGGGGGAGGGGGGGAGATGGAGGGGGGGAGTGGGGGAGACAGAGGGGGGGAGTGGGGGAGATGGAGGGGGCAGTGGGGGAGACGGAGGGGGGAGTGGGGGAGACGGAGGGGGGGAGTGTGGGAGATGGAGGGGGGAGTGGGGGAGACGGAGGGGGGGAGTGGGGGAGATGGAGGGGGGAGTGGGGGAGACGGAGAGGGCAGTGGGGGAGACGGAGGGGGGAGTGGGGGAGACGGAGGGGGGGAGTGGGGGAGACGGAGGGGGAGTGGGGGAGATGGAGGGGGGGAGGGGGGGAGATGGAGGGGGGGAGTGGGGGAGACGGAGGGGGGGAGTGGGGGAGATGGAGGGGGCAGTGGGGGAGACGGAGGGGGGGAGGGGGGAGATGGAGGGGGGGAGTGGGGGAGACGGAGGGGGGAGTGGGGGAGATGGAGGGGGCAGTGGGGGAGACGGAGGGGGGGAGTGGGGGAGACGGAGGGGGGGAGTGTGGGAGATGGAGGGGGGAGTGGGGGAGACGGAGGGGGGGAGTGGGGTAGATGGAGGGGGGAGTGGGGGAGACGGAGAGGGCAGTGGGGGAGACGGAGGGGGGAGTGGGGGAGACGGAGAGGGCAGTGGGGGAGACGGAGGGGGGAGTGGGGGAGACGGAGGGGGGGAGTGGGAGTGGGGGGGGGTTAGGTAGAGAGTGAGCGAGTGAGCCGTCCAACCCCGTAACAAAATGTCTGCCACCATGCCATGGCGTGCTGGTCACAAGGACAAGGCCGCTGTTTGCCCTGTGGCTTACGGACACAGGCCACTGACGCACCCGTGAGGAGGACATAGTTTACTGGCCGTTGGATGCAGAAAGTGACCAGGGGTTAGGCTGTCCGCGTGTGAGCAGCGCGTCCAGACCACCGGGACACACCGGTATCCCGTGGCTGGCGGCTGCCGAGTTGTCGACTAACCTCCGTCTAACATGTCCCGTTTCTCTGCCCCCACCACCCTTCTGTAGGTTAGCGCAATGTATGTGAACAGAACGCCTATGTTCTGCGCAGTGGTTGGGGCCGCTGCACTGCATTTGGCGATGCAGCAGCATCCACACCCACAACCCGCAGTGGATGCAGGGCCAGCTGCAGCAGCAGAGGGAAGGGCCGAGGAGTTGCCAGTCGTCGAGCAGCATGGTGAGGAGGAGGAGGAGGAGGAAGAGAAGAGAGTGAGGGTGCAGCCACGGCACCAGAGGTGACGACCAAGGCCGAGGGTGTACCGTGTCCGGGTCTCTTTCCTAACAATGACGGACATCACCTGCAGGAGGAGACTCCGGCTGCGTAGGCGGACCGTGATACATATCTGTCACCTACGCACCTCGCCCCACGTGGAACGGGGGGAGGACACGCGATCCCGGTTGCCATCAAGGTGACGGTCGCTCTTATCTTCTATGCTACCGGCTCCTTCCAGTCTCCGAGCGGGGACCTCTCCGGGATCTCCCAGTCATCGGTGCACAGGTGCATCCGGGATGTGACCGACGCCCTCTATGCCATCGCGGACCGCTACATCACCTTTCCCGAGGACCAAGCAAGTCAAGACTCACGAGCTCATGGATTTGCCAGCGTGGCCGGGATACCGAGGGTGCAGGGGGCAATCGATTGTGTTCACGTCCCCATGCGCCCGCCTGCAGGGGACAGGGACGTGTTCACAAACAGAAGGAGGACATACTCCATGAATATCCAGGTGGTATGCGATCCCCACATGAGGATCATGAACGTCTGTGCAAGGTTCCCAGGGAGTGTGCATGACTCCTACATACTGGCGCAGTCGTTCATCCCTGCGATGTTTGAGGGACGTCCCCCCCGGCTGAGGGGCTGGTTGCTAGGCGACAGGGGTTATCCGCTGAGGTCTTGGCTGATGACGCCTATACGGAGGCCTCAGACCAATGCGGAAACACGATACAACGAGGCCCATGCAGCAACCAGGGGTGTGGTGGAGCGCTGCCTTGTCCTCCTGAAGATGAGATTCAGGTGCCTGGACCGCTCCGGAGGGGCCCTGCAGTACCAGGCCGACAGGGTCGCTCGCATTGTTGTGGTCTGCTGTGCGCTGCACAACATCGCGATGCAGAGGGGAGATGACCTGCTGCAGGAGGCGGAGGGAGAAGCCAGTGGCAGTGGTGCCAGCACAGAGGAGGAGGAGGAGGAGGAGAGGGAGGAGGAGGAGGAGGAGGAGAGGGAGGAGGAGGAGGAGGAGGCTGGCGGAGTGGCAGGTGCAGCACGCAGACACGACCCAGGTGCTGGTGATATCCAGGAGGCGGTACGACGGACCCGGTGAGGACGGCGGGCACGCGACGCCTTGGTGGCAGCACGGTTCTCGCGTCGCATGTGACGTCCCCGCTGAACACCAAACCACCACCTGCATCGCTAGTCGTGCAGAGGGTCAACACACAACTGCCACCACCACAACCCCACAACCCCCTCTCAGTGTACACTGCTCCACTTAGACATCACCCTTACCACTGGGTCCAGACGGTATGGCACAACATTGATGGCTGTGTCAGCGCGTGTGATCAGTGCCATGTGGAATGATGACAGCCCGGTGTGCGAAGAGCTGTGAGCTCAGAATCGTTAGAGAGAGTCTGACCCATGGCAATAGCTGAACCATCCACCTTGGTGGCCGCTGAGATCGTCACGGACACTCCATCACGTGCCTGCATGGGCTAGCTGTGGGAGGGGGTGGGGGGAGGGGCAGGGACTGCACATCCGTCACCGAAGTTTCACCGCTCGTCAACCCCAGCGACACTCGGTCACCATCACGATTCCTGTGGCTGTGGAACAATCACACGGTATTACAAGTAAGGTGGAACAGTGCATTTAATGTTAACAATTATTTACAGGTGCCCTAGCCCCTACAACTAAACTGTGCCCTTCACCCGTGCCAACTTACTCAGTGTCTATCTTAGTTGCCTTACGGGCCCTACCACTACGTCTAAGTGATTCCCCAGATGATACAGCAGGAGTGGAGGAGGATTGCTGCGAACCGCCCCCCTCGACTCGTTTCTCCTTGGCCAAGCGTTTCCTGGGGCGACCCGGCCTTGATGGGCCAGGCTGCTCTGCGGGCGTCTCGGGTGACATTGTGCCACCCTGCTCTGCCTGCTGCCCACCCGATGCACCAGGGATGGGACGGGGGGAGGCCGGGAATTCCGGGACGTCCCGTGATGGAGTTAATGGGACGGGCCCCGAAACCTCCTCCTCCCTCGGCGAGCCCGGTGGCCCCCGGGCCTCACTTTGGGACAGAGGTGCGAGCGGGGAGGTGCCCCGTCATGCAGCCGACACCTGGCGATGCCAGTCCTGGAGGCCTGCAACGGTATCGACCAGGATCCGAAGGTTTGCAGACACGGAGTCCAGGGAGTTAGACATTCCAGCCAGGGGCTGTGCGATCTCAACCTGTGTGTGCATGACGCCATCCAGCACATGTGTCAGGCGGTTGATGCTCTCGGCGACTGACTGCTGCGACTGGGCCATGACCTGGTGAGACTGGGCCAAGGCCTGCAGGGCGCCGGCAATGTCGTTTTGCCTCTGGCACATTGCTGCCTGTGAGAGGGCAACCCTGTCCAGGGCCGAGGATAACGCGTGCACATTAACCCCAACGCCTTGCATAACCTGACCCATTGCCTCCACAGCGGATGCCACCCGTGTGGTGTCGGCCTGGGTCTCTGCCATGAGCGGCACCACTCCCTGCTCGTGGACGCGGTTCGACTCCTCTAACAGCGTCTGCAGAGTCTGGAAGACAGCCCTCATCCCGTCATTGTTATCCTGGGTTTCTTGAGGCATCGGCTGTGCGGGTGGGTTGAGAAACTCCAGGAACTCCGAAAACGTCTGGGAGCCAGCTGCATCCTGGGCCTGGTCTGGCCTCCTCGAGTCCGGGCCCTCGGTTGCTCCGACCTCCACCTGCTGTACCTGCTCAGCTGTGATGTGCGAACCAGACTGTGACCCAGGAGACTCATCACTAAATAGGGCCGCCGGGGTGAGTGTCTCTGGGATGATGGATGTTGTGGGAGATAGCAGTGCCGCAAGCCCGATGTTGTCGCAATTTAGCGCCTCCTCAATGGTGTGGGGCCGCTCAGAGTCCAGAGGGTTATCGCTGGCCATTTCCGTGGCTTGTGGTCTCGCCACCCTCGGGGCGTCCTGATACGCAGATTGGGTTGGGGAGGATGGGACTCCCCGCTGATCGGGCACCCTCTGTCGTTCGGCCCCAGGTGAGGTGGGGGCAGATGCCTGTGTCCGTCTGCAGCCAGACGGCCCTGGTCGTTCGGCATCACGTCCTAGAGAAGAGAATGAGACGGGTTATTTAGATTTGCTCGGCAGGCCGCTGGACGGTCCCAGTGGGCAGCGTGTGAAGGGACAGAGGATGGGGGAGGTATCCCAGTGGGCAGGGTGTGTGAAGGGACAGAGGATGGGGGAGGTATTCCAGTGGGCAGGGTGTGTGAAGGGACAGAGGATGGGGGAGGTGTCCAAGTGGGCAGGGTGTGTGATGGGACAGAGGATGGGGGAGGTGTCCAAGTGGGCAGGGTGTGTGATGGGACAGAGGATGGGGGAGGTGTCCAAGTGGGCAGGGTGTGTGAAGGGACAGAGGATGGGGGAGGGGTGGGTGTTTGTCAAGGAGGGTTGTCTCACTTGTTGCAGCTCCGCCAACCTCGCATAGCGCAACATCCCGGGTGCCAGACCCCCAACAAGGTCCAGTGCCCTCTGCTCAAAGGTGGTGAGGGGGTGCAGGTTGGGCGAACCCCCTCCAGTCTGGTGCCGCTCACAGGTGTTGTGAGCGGACTTGGCCTGTTGGGGGAGGGTTCATAGGTAGATCATTACAATACGGCAGGTATCAGCAGTCTGTTCAGATACTGGCACAGTTTGGGGGTCAAGTTGTCATAAGACGATTGCATCTCTCCACGGGGGCCAGAGCGCTGGGTCTGTGACAACTTTGTGAACCACCCTCAACTAACTCTGCCCCAATCCCCCTCCACCCCCCGTGCCAGGGGGGGGAGGTGGGTGATTAAGTTAAGGGGGAGGGATGGTTGTGACCAGGGGGCACCTTCTTGGCACTTACCCTGGCAGCCCTGGTGAGGTCGTGAAGCTTTTTTCGGCACTGCTCTGCTGAGCGAGGGGTCTGCCGCACAGCACTGACGGCAGCACCCACCTCACGCCAGGCCTGGCGCACCGCGCTCGCAGGTTGGCGATGCCCTCTCCGCGGGCAGATGATGCCCCTCCTCTGCTCGACAGCATCGAGCAGCGTATCCACATCTTCTTCAACAAAACGAGGTGCAGCTCTCCTGGGCTCCGGCATCATGGCCTACAGATTCTGTGCTCGCCCGCGCCTTTCTACGGCGTCGGGCGGCGTCACGTGGGCGTGATCGTATCGTCGCCGCGTTCCGTCATCATCGCGCACGTGATTGACGCGGCCGCGTTCCTAGCCCATTTCCCGGACGTGAATACGTCGGGAAATGCACCCTTCCCGACCGTCTTCAAACGCGCCCGTTTTTGACGCCAACTTCGCGATTTTTCACGGGTTCGGAGAATCACGCCCGTCATCTTTTACTTGCACTCATCTGAAAGATGGTACCTCTGAGAGTGTAGCACTCCCTCAGTACTGTACTGGAGTCTCAGCACCAGTGCTCAAGTCTCTGCAGTGAGACTTGAACCCACAATATTTTGACTCAGAAATGCGAGTGCTTACTAAGCCACAGCTGACAATAAACTATTTCTGCTGTGATAGAGTCAGTTTCTAAGGGGTTAAGTCCCAAGGCTGTGTACAGAATGCTTTTCCCCCTGTAAACTGGCAACCTGAAAGTTTGATTTGATGTGGTAACTATTTGGAGCTGCAGGTGTCAGTGTTGTCTTTGTGTCTGGGTTCCTGAAGCTGCGAAAGGTGGTAAAGTCCCTGATGTCAGCTGGAATGGACATTTTAAGGGATTGTCTTCAAGCAGTGCTGCTGATGAACCATTCTGCTTTCACTCATGAACGTTCTATTGTTCAGGCATAATTCTAACAATCTGTCAGGAATGAAATTCGAGGAGTAACCCACTCTTCCCAGGAAAGCTCGGTGTTTGCTTTGGTGAGGTTTTTGAGATTGTTTACAAATCCCTTCCTATCTAATCTCTTCCACCCCTCAGTACTGCACTGGAGTGTCAGTGTGAAGTATCTCTTTAGGATTTGATCCAGTTTTATTTAATTTACGGTTGCCGGTTGTTGTTGAGACATTGCTGAAACTCAGTAGAAATTCAAGTTAAAAACTTGTCAGGTGCAAATAAGAATTGTTTTATTCAAAGTTCATTGGTTACAACTTGGAAATGATTTAAAAGGTAGTTTGTAGACAATTTGATTTTCTTCAAAGAATCACAGGAATTATCTTCTGAGACAATAGCCTGAACACAACTTTAAAAGTCAGAGGCTGAAGTCAAAGTATGAAAATGAAATAGGAATACAGAACTCTTTTCTAATTCTCTCTCTCTCTCTCTCTCTTTCTGTCTTGTTCTCTTTGTCTCTCTGACTTGTCTGTCTTCTTGCCTTTCTGACTTGTCTTTCTGTCGTCTCTCGTCTCTTCACCTCACTTCACTTCACTTCACTTCACTTCACTTCACTTCACTTCACTAAAAATGGTGGTCAAATCACCCATGGATATACTCTTTGATATCTGTATTAAGCGATCCGATCACACCCCAATATAATCCTAATTGGTTTAAGCTATATTCAAAACACATTTGATTTGATAAAAAGCCGTCCATCATGACAATGTAACGCCACTTCTAATTGTTGCTTATTGGTATGTTTCTCATGGGATATTGTGCTTTATCAAAACCAGCAAAAACTGGTCTAATGCTGACCTACCTATTGCCACCATGGAGACCTCATGTTATCTCATCTTGCGAGGCTAGGCATAATTCAGAACATACAACTCAAACTGTTTTTTTATAAGATTGTTTCACTGAGAATGTTGGAATCAAATATATACATATATATATTATATTTGAGTCGATGTTTTAACTGTCCATTTATTAAAAACAAGGCAATATAGTTCAAGATATTTTTTTTAGCTTGTATAATTTATGGGATATGATTCAACCTAATCTCGAGCTGCGTGAGAACCGTACAATACTTCATCCTTATCCCTCGTTGCTATGGATTCCGCCCTTGCCCTTGGAAAAATGTGATGTTTTTATCAGACTTCTGTGTTTTGCAAACTCATGACTGAGTTTGGAAATTGTATGGTTCTTTCATTTTAAAACTGGGAATTGATATTTCTGTCTTAAACAGTCTTCTTACCTAAGGGGCGACTGGTTTACAAGTTTGAACTTCTCTCCAAATTTCATCATCATACGGTTGAATACCTGATTCTAACCATTTCCATTTTTCTTCCTTTGTACAATCATTCTGCATTTCACGTAAATCATGTAATAAGGTGGTTACTCCCAATTTGTAAATGTGACTGGATTCCTGATGCCAATGAGAGGCACAAAGGGAGGCAGCTTCCCTTGCTGCGTGGTCTGCAAGAGCATTTCCTCTTGCTTCCATAGTGTCCTCATGAGTATGGGCTTTACATTTTAGAACTGATACTTCTTTGGGCAAGGTCATAGCTTCTAGAAGATCTTGTACTTCCTTTCCATTTGGGATAGGTGTACCTGCTGTTGTGAGAAATCCTCTTTTTCTCCACAGTTGGCCAAAATCATGTGCTACTCCAAAACCATATCTGGAGTCAGTATAGATGTTAGCAGTTTTATCTCTTGCCACATGACATGCTTCTGTAAGTGCCTTTAATTCGGCCTGCTGAGCTGATGTAGCTGGGGGCAAACTTCCTTCAGCTAATACTTCGTATGGGCTTGTGACTGCCCACCCAGCTTTCCTGATACCCTTGTCAATAAAAGAGGAACCATCTGTGAATAGGATTAAATCTGGGTTCTGTAGTGGCTCTTCTTCTACTAAGCGTACTTCTTCCATTTCCTCTATTATTTTCACACAGTCATGCCCTTCTCTTTCTCCCTTCCCTTGTTCCTCGGGAAGCGGGAGCAAGGACGATGGGTTTACAGGACTGGCTTTGTGAAAATATAGGTTGGGAGCTTCCAAAACTGCTGTCCATCTAGTCCACCTAGCTGATGTAACTTGTGACACTCTGTTCATGGATAGTAGAGAATGGACTGAATGTGGACATTTAATGATTAACTTTTGGTCTAGAACAAGTCCAGATGTAATCATTACAGCTCGACATGTAGCTTCCATGGCTCGTAAGCAACTGCCAAATGCTAGTGCCACATTGTCAAGTTTAAGGGAATAGTACCCAACTGGTCTTAACTGATCACCATGTTCTTGAGCTAGTACTGCAGTCATGTAACCATCTCTTTCATGAACAAACATGGTAAAAGGTTTTCCGTTGTTTGGAATACCTAAGGCTGGCGCTGAACACAGGACCTTTTTCAAATTCAGAAATGATTGTTTTTGTTCAGAATTGAGTTTAACTCGATCTTTTGATTTTCTGTTTCATTTTAGAAGATCATTCAATGGCTGGCATAATTGAGTATAAGAATCAATCCAATTTCTGTTAAAATTACAGAGTCCCAAGAAAGATCTGACTTCCTGTACAGTTGAGGGTTCTTTAGCTGCTTTGATGGCAGCTGTTCTGTCCTGAGTAAGTTCCCTTTTGCCTTTGGAAATTTTCTGTCCCAAGTAAACAACTTCTTCCTGGGTAATTTGTGCTTTTGCAAAGCTAGCTTTGTGACCATTTGCACTGAGGTGGTTCAAGACCACCCGTAAGTCCTTTTCATGGTCATCTTTATTGATGGAGGCTAACAGAACATCATCTACATACTGAATAATGGTTGAAGGCAGATCAGGCAGTTCCCTGATGTGATTCTGCAGAGCCATGTGGTAAACAGTTGGGCTATTGTGAAAACCTTGCGGTAGTCTAGTCCATGTGTACTGTTGCTGATTAACTGTAAAAGCAAACCATGGTTGTACTTGTTTAGCTAATGGTACTGACCAGAAGCCATTTGCCATATCAATGACTGAAAACCACTGAAGGTCAGGAGTTAAAGAGTTAAAAATTGTAGACGGATCTGCCACTAAAGGAGCTTTTCTGACAATGAATTGATTTGCCTTTCTGTAGTCAATAGTAAGGCGCCATGTACCATTAGCCTTTTTCACAGGCCATACAGGGCTGTTTGATGAACTGTGAATACACACTAAAATATCCCTTTCTTCAAGTTGTTTTATTATAGGTAGAATACCTTGAATTGACGTTTTGCTAATGGGGTATTGTTTGGTACAAGGTGGAGCTGATCCCATAAAAGTAACTGGTTCCATTTTCAAAAGACCACAATCATTTTTGTCAATTGCCCAAATTGGATGATGTTGTATTTCATCTTTTTTTATGTGTCTAATGGACCAGGTAATTTTCCCATTATTGAAATTGAGTGAAGAATTTAGTTGTGATAAGATGTCCATACCTAGAAGTGCTTGTGTTACCGGACCTACCCATATTGACGCTATCAGTTGATGTGGTCCAAATTCTAAGAGCAGTGGTATAGTCTTCCGAAGAGGGACAGAGTCTCCTCCTGCAGCAAAAGCTTCAAGTTTCTCTGAAGTCAGGGGAAAGAAAGCAGCATTCTGTTCAGTAACACAGGTAAGTTCAGCTCCAGTATCAAATAGAAAATCGATATCAATACCTTCCACTCTTAATGAAATATATAATCCATCATTTTTCTGCTGCAAAAGTGCATGTAGAGAGAAATGGAGAGAATCATCAAGAGTGGGGTCTAGCAGTTTTTTGAATTATCACACAGAGAACGTCTTTGAGCTGGAGGACAGCTGTTTAACATTTCATTCATAGCATTGTTATCATCGTGTAGAATCCTACGTGGGTACGGTTCGTCCCCATGTGGGTAAGATTTCTCCCTACATGGGTAAGATTCCTCCCTATGTGGATAAGGTTCCTCCCTACGTGGATAAGTTCTTCCCTACGTGGATAAGGTTCCTCCCTACGTGGATAAGGTTCCTCCCTACGTGGATAAGGTTCCTCCCCACATGGATAAGGTTGGGAGGTTTTAGAATTCCTGTACGTAAGTCTGGGTCTGTCTTGTTGGAACGTTACCCTAGGTGCATCTTGTTTGTGCGCATTACGTGGTTGACCACGAGGTGGAAATGTATTGTAGTGAAAATTGTCTACCTCATTATCATCTCTCGAATCCATCCGTGGTTTAAGATAGCATTTTGCCATCCAGTGTCCTACTTTACCGCAGTAAAGACATAGTGGTATATTTTCCTTACGTGATTTTAATGGAGCCAGGGTACATGTTTGCCCTGAATCTTGTGGTTGTGCTTTAGTCACTGCTGATGAGCTTGTCCGATTGCGTAAACCGCGATCTATCTGAATGCACCGGTCAACTATGTCTCGGTATGTGCCAGTTTTGGCCCAAGATGGTAAAACCAAATTCAAAGCATCAGAGACTTCAGTTTTAACACCGGCTACAAAAGCCGTTTTTAACGGATTTAAATCGCTTGCATCCCATGTGTCAGTTTCGTCTGTAAGTGTCATTCCCGAATATTCCATCCAAGTCTGTAAAAATCTGTCCTCAAAATCCTGAATATCTTCATTACTTTTTTGAATGCAAGATGTGATCTTAGACCAATCGGTCCTCGGGGGGCGAAATGTTAATAGCCAATCTCTGATTGCTAGCCAACCAGCGTCTAAATTTTGCAAATCGTCTCCAAGGGCAAATTCCACCTCAGTTCTAAGGGTTGAAATTACGCGAGTACCGAGCATGATAGTTAGAACTTGTACTCCATCAAATGGGTGGAGACTGTAAATGGATTTTAATCTGTTAATTCCATTCCATGTGGACATACCACCCTTTTTAGGATGTGGGAGATTTTTGGACCATTCGTCAATTTGTGCAGGCTCTGCTGGTTCCTGAGTCCATTGATGATCAAATATGTTTCTAGAGATAGTCTCACCTTCTTCCTCTATTTTTTTGCTTCCAACTCTAACCCGTTTGCGTTTTAAAGGGGCTAATTGAATTAATTTAGTATTACGCTTTGTAGGAACACTATCTTCGTCTGATTCATTTGGCAGAGAAATTAACTTATTCATGACACTTGATTTCGGCTGTGCATTTGCCAATTGTGCCACTAGGTGGGCTGCTTGTTGAGTTTGTGTTACTTCAGCTGCTGTTTGAATCCAGTCTTTTAGGACCTTGCCACTTTCAGTGGCAATATTTAAATCTTTTTTTAAAACATATCTTTCTTCGATTAACTTGCAATTATCATATTCAATTCGCTCAGTTTTTGATTGTAATCTTTGGTATCTTGACTCAACCTTAAAAATTTGATTTTGTAATTCTGCTATTTGAGAAGATAACAGCTGGAGTTTAGAAGTTTTGTTTTGCAATTCTGTGCTAATTTCATCATAATGTTCAAGCTTTGCTTTTGTATCTTGCAATTCTTTTTCTAAAACACATTTTTCTGCAATTAACTTTGAATTTTCAAGTACAGTTTGATCAGTTTTTGATTGTAACTGTTTGTATTTTGACTCAACATCAAAAATGTGATCTTGGAACTCTATTTGAACAGATAACTGCTGGAGTTTAGAAGTTTTGTTTTGCAATTCTGTTCTAAGTTCATCGTCCTGTTCAAATTTGGATTTTACATCTCGCAATTCTCTTTCTAAAACACATTTTTCTTGAATTAACTTGGAATTTTCAAATTCAATTTGCTCGGCTTTGATTGCACCTCAAAAATTTGATTTTGTACTTCTGCTATTTGAACAGATAACTGCTGGAGTTCAGAGATTTTGTTTTCCAAATCAGTTCTAGTTTCATCATCAGATTCAAGTTTTGCTTTTGCATCTTGCAATTCTTCAACAACTGCAATTAGTTGGTCTTTAGTGGTCCTATATTCATGATCAGTTTTATTTTTAGTAATTATCTCTTGCTGTCTGCGTAATTGTCCCATAATTGCCAGGGACCATTTTACACGTTCTGCACTGTGCAATCGTGTGCTTTTTCCCCATGCTCTCTTGATATTATCAAAGGACCACTGTCCTCTGCGGATATTATACTTTGATTCAATTTTTCTTGAGGTTTCACATAGGTCAAATTGTTTACAAAAGAAAGACCCAAAATCCCCCAACATATCTTCAATGGAAACATCTGGTATCCCAGTTCCTCCTTTTACCGTCGTAGGGAGTAAATTTCTGCCTTCTAAAGGGTCTAAATCTATACTTTCAACTGGATCAGCCATAAATTCAACCTTTCACTTAACTTTTTCTGTGTAGGCTGCGTTAGTCTCAACAACCAGCAGCTGATTGATTTAACACAGTCTATAAAAATGTCCTTTTCAGGGGTCGAAGCACTGATTGATGCGGCTTTAAGACTTTTAATGGGTGAAAAAGATATTTCTTACCCCAGTCTAGCCGTGGATTCCGACTGTCTTCCGATATCTTCCGATTATTCCCGAAGCTTCCGTCGTCGCCTGTTCCTCCTCCGATTTCTCACGAAGTTTTCCGAACCTCTCCGAAGGTCGAATCAGAACTCCTCCCCTCCTGGCTGGCTCGCCAAATTGTGAAGTATCTCTTTAGGATTTGATCCAGTTTTGTTTTAATTTACGGTTGCCGGTTGTTGTTGAGACATTGCTGAAACTCAGTAGAAATTCAAGTTAAAAACTTGTCAGGTGCAAATAAGAATTGTTTTATTCAAAGTTCATTGGTTACAACTTGGAAATGATTTAAAAGGTAGTTTGTAGACAATTTGATTTTCTTCAAAGAATCACAGGGCCCTCGGTTGCTCCGACCTCCACCTGCTGTACCTGCTCAGCTGTGATGTGCGAACCAGACTGTGACCCAGGAGACTCATCACTAAATAGGGCCGCCGGGGTGAGTGTCTCTGGGATGATGGATGTTGTGGGAGATAGCAGTGCCGCAAACCCGATGTTGTCGCAATTTAGCGCCTCCTCAATGGTGTGGGGCCGCTCAGAGTCCAGAGGGTTATCGCTGGCCATTTCCGTGGCTTGTGGTCTCGCCACCCTCGGGGCGTCCTGATACGCAGATTGGGTTGGGGAGGATGGGACTCCCCGCTGATCGGGCACCCTCTGTCGTTCGGCCCCAGGTGAGGTGGGGGCAGATGCCTGTGTCCGTCTGCAGCCAGACGGCCCTGGTCGTTCGGCATCACGTCCTAGAGAAGAGAATGAGACGGGTTATTTAGATTTGCTCGGCAGGCCGCTGGACGGTCCCAGTGGGCAGCGTGTGAAGGGACAGAGGATGGGGGAGGTATCCCAGTGGGCAGGGTGTGTGAAGGGACAGAGGATGGGGGAGGTATTCCAGTGGGCAGGGTGTGTGAAGGGACAGAGGATGGGGGAGGTGTCCAAGTGGGCAGGGTGTGTGATGGGACAGAGGATGGGGGAGGTATCCCAGTGGGCAGGGTGTGCGAAGGGACAGAGGATGGGGGAGGTGTCCAAGTGGGCAGGGTGTGTGATGGGACAGAGGATGGGGGAGGTGTCCAAGTGGGCAGGGTGTGTGAAGGGACAGAGGATGGGGGAGGGGTGGGTGTTTGTCAAGGAGGGTTGTCTCACTTGTTGCAGCTCCGCCAACCTCGCATAGCGCAACATCCCGGGTGCCAGACCCCCAACAAGGTCCAGTGCCCTCTGCTCAAAGGTGGTGAGGGGGTGCAGGTTGGGCGAACCCCCTCCAGTCTGGTGCCGCTCACAGGTGTTGTGAGCGGACTTGGCCTGTTGGGGGAGGGTACATAGGTAGATCATTACAATACGGCAGGTATCAGCAGTCTGTTCAGATACTGGCACAGTTTGGGGGTCAAGTTGTCATAAGACGATTGCATCTCTCCACGGGGGCCAGAGCGCTGGGTCTGTGACAACTTTGTGAACCACCCTCAACTAACTCTGCCCCAATCCCCCTCCACCCCCCGTGCCAGGGGGGGGGAGGTGGGTGATTAAGTTAAGGGGGAGGGATGGTTGTGACCAGGGGGCAGCTTCTTGGCACTTACCCTGGCAGCCCTGGTGAGGTCGTGAAGCTTTTTTCGGCACTGCTCTGCTGAGCGAGGGGTCTGCCCCACAGCACTGACGGCAGCACCCACCTCACGCCAGGCCTGGCGCACCGCGCTGGCAGGTTGGCGATGCCCTCTCCGCGGGCAGATGATGCCCCTCCTCTGCTCGACAGCATCGAGCAGCGTATCCACATCTTCTTCAACAAAACGAGGTGCAGCTCTCCTGGGCTCCGACATCATGGCCTACAGATTCTGTGCTCGCCCGCGCCTTTCTACGGCGTCGGGCGGCGTCACGTGGGCGTGATCGTATCGTCGCCGCGTTCCGTCATCATCGCGCACGTGATTGACGCGGCCGCGTTCCTAGCCCATTTCCCGGACGTGAATACGTCGGGAAATGCACCCTTCCCGACCGTCTTCAAACGCGCCCGTTTTTGACGCCAACTTCGCGATTTTTCACGGGTTCGGAGAATCACGCCCGTCATCTTTTACTTGCACTCATCTGAAAGATGGTACCTCTGAGAGTGTAGCACTCCCTCAGTACTGTACTGGAGTCTCAGCACCAGTGCTCAAGTCTCTGCAGTGAGACTTGAACCCACAATATTTTGACTCAGAAATGCGAGTGCTTACTAAGCCACAGCTGACAATAAACTATTTCTGCTGTGATAGATTCAGTTTCTAAGGGGTTAAGTCCCAAGGCTGTGTACAGAATGCTTTTCCCCCTGTAAACTGGCAACCTGAAAGTTTGATTTGATGTGGTAACTATTTGGAGCTGCAGGTGTCAGTGTTGTCTTTGTGTCTGGGTTCCTGAAGCTGCGAAAGGTGGTAAAGTCCCTGATGTCAGCTGGAATGGACATTTTAAGGGATTGTCTTCAAGCAGTGCTGCTGATGAACCATTCTGCTTTCACTCATGAACGTTCTATTGTTCAGGCATAATTCTAACAATCTGTCAGGAATGAAATTCGAGGAGTAACCCACTCTTCCCAGGAAAGCTCGGTGTTTGCTTTGGTGAGGTTTTTGAGATTGTTTACAAATCCCTTCCTATCTAATCTCTTCCACCCCTCAGTACTGCACTGGAGTGTCAGTGTGAAGTATCTCTTTAGGATTTGATCCAGTTTTATTTAATTTACGGTTGCCGGTTGTTGTTGAGACATTGCTGAAACTCAGTAGAAATTCAAGTTAAAAACTTGTCAGGTGCAAATAAGAATTGTTTTATTCAAAGTTCATTGGTTACAACTTGGAAATGATTTAAAAGGTAGTTTGTAGACAATTTGATTTTCTTCAAAGAATCACAGGAATTATCTTCTGAGACAATAGCCTGAACACAACTTTAAAAGTCAGAGGCTGAAGTCAAAGTATGAAAATGAAATAGGAATACAGAACTCTTTTCTAATTCTCTCTCTCTCTCTCTCTCTTTCTGTCTTGTTCTCTTTGTCTCTCTGACTTGTCTGTCTTCTTGCCTTTCTGACTTGTCTTTCTGTCGTCTCTCGTCTCTTCACCTCACTTCACTTCACTTCACTTCACTTCACTTCACTTCACTAAAAATGGTGGTCAAATCACCCATGGATATACTCTTTGATATCTGTATTAAGCGATCCGATCACACCCCAATATAATCCTAATTGGTTTAAGCTATATTCAAAACACATTTGATTTGATAAAAAGCCGTCCATCATGACAATGTAACGCCACTTCTAATTGTTGCTTATTGGTATGTTTCTCATGGGATATTGTGCTTTATCAAAACCAGCAAAAACTGGTCTAATGCTGACCTACCTATTGCCACCATGGAGACCTCATGTTATCTCATCTTGCGAGGCTAGGCATAATTCAGAACATACAACTCAAACTGTTTTTTTATAAGATTGTTTCACTGAGAATGTTGGAATCAAATATATACATATATATATTATATTTGAGTCGATGTTTTAACTGTCCATTTATTAAAAACAAGGCAATATAGTTCAAGATATTTTTTTTAGCTTGTATAATTTATGGGATATGATTCAACCTAATCTCGAGCTGCGTGAGAACCGTACAATACTTCATCCTTATCCCTCGTTGCTATGGATTCCGCCCTTGCCCTTGGAAAAATGTGATGTTTTTATCAGACTTCTGTGTTTTGCAAACTCATGACTGAGTTTGGAAATTGTATGGTTCTTTCATTTTAAAACTGGGAATTGATATTTCTGTCTTAAACAGTCTTCTTACCTATATTAAGTGTATTTAAAATACCTGACTTCTACAGTCAGCCAGGATTTTCTGTGCTCAGGTCCTGGAGTGGGTCTTGAGCCCACAACCCTCTGACTCAGAAAACAAGGTTGTGTGTTCAAGTCCAACTCCAGATCGATATTCCACGAACATGGATTAAAGTTGTTGTCAGGAGCACATGAATAATTCCTCAGACTCTGGTCTCCCTGTACAAACCCCACTCATCGTCATTGAAACACAAGCATGTTGTAAAATGAGTGAAGAAATTATCCTGCAGATGTTTACACACTGTACTTATTAAAAATCAATCAGATCACAATGTATCCTTTAAAAACAGCGGGAGCAGAGTGTCGGAGGAGAGATTTAAAAAGAGCGGGAGCTGAAGTAGCGGAGATTTTAAAAGAGCGGGAGCTGAGAGGTGGAGAGGAGATTTAAAAAGAGCGTGAGGTGAGGATCGGAGAGGAGATTTAAAAAGAGCGTGAGGTGAGGATCGGAGAGGAGATTTAAAAAGAGCGTGAGGTGAGGATCGGAGAGGAGATTTAAAAAGAGCGTGAGGTGAGGATCGGAGAGGAGATTTAAAAAGAGTGTGAGGTGAGGTGAGGAGAGGAGATTTAAAAAGAGTGGGAGCTGAGAGGCAGAGCGGAGAGTCAGAACAGAGATTTAAAAAGAGCGGGAGCTGAGAATCAGAGAGGAGATTTTAAAAGAGTGGGAGCTGGCAGTCAGAGCGGATATTTAAAAAGAACAGGAGCTGAGCGTCAGAGCAGATATTTAAAAAGAAGGGGAGCTGAAAGACAGAGCAGAGATTTAAAATGTGGGAGCTTGGGGCTTCCGATGGCGGCGATGAGTGAGTGAGCCGCACATTCGGTGGTTCTCGCTCCGGCGGGATTTGAGGAACTGGTTCCCCGGTTTTGCGCGACTGTGGAGCGCTGGAAAGATGGCCACAGAGGTGCTAAGGAGTGGGCAGAGCAGAAAGCAGCAAAA
The DNA here is from genome assembly GCF_902713615.1 of Scyliorhinus canicula. Taxonomy (NCBI): domain Eukaryota; kingdom Metazoa; phylum Chordata; class Chondrichthyes; order Carcharhiniformes; family Scyliorhinidae; genus Scyliorhinus; species Scyliorhinus canicula. The sequence continues at coordinate 48,407,112 of NC_052158.1, read as the reverse complement.
ACGGGAGAGTAAGGGACAAAGGCAATGTGCAGGGGAAGCTGACCCGGGGGCAAAGATGGCAGACCTACGGACCTCGGAACCGGCGAACCAGCAAGCGCTGGAAAACATGCTGCAGGTGATAAAAAGCAGTTTTGAGTCGTTGAAGCGGGATAACGGACCCACTTCAGAAGGCAGTGGATCAGTTGAACCAGAGACTGGATGCCCAGGACGAAAAAGTTAAGGAGCTGGTAGAGGCGGTGGAGGAGCAGGCGGACGCGCAGACGATTGCTGCGCTAGAAGTCGATGGGTTGAAGGAGAGACAGAGAAGACTGTTGGACAGAGCAGAGGAGCTGGAAAACAGAACCCGCAGACAAAATTTGAGGATCATCGGCCTCCCGGAGGGGGGTGAGGGAGTTGATGCCACAGCATTTGTGGCTGACCTGTTGATGCAGCTGATGGGGGCCGAAGCCTTTCCGCGACCCCTGGAGCTGGAGGGGGCACACAGAGTACAGGCGAGACAGATGCGCCCCCCCCCCTCCCCCCCTCAGGACCTAAGCCAGGAGGTGGCTAGGTGGCGAGCAGCCTTTAAACAAGTTAAAGAGGTGTTATTCAAAAAGCACGTGAAGTTTGGTCTGCTGTTCCTGGCCCGTCTTTGGGTTACGCATCAAGGCCAACACCACTACTCCTCCGAGCCCGAAGAAGCGATGGACTTCACGATGGATCAGGGGCTGGTCTCGAAAAAAGGACCCACGGATGCAAGCTAGGGTCCGAGAGTTACCGTTTGAGGGGATGCCTACTGTGCCTGGACTGCTGGTCGACTGTTTACTGCTTTAAAGGTGCCATGTGGTGTATTTTTGGACAACTTTTGCCTGTGAGGGGTGTGGTGGGAGGGGATCCCGATATCCCCCCCCCCCCCCCCCTCCCCCCTCCCCTCCCCCCTCGTATGGTCTTTTTTCTTTTTTGTTGCTTTTCTCTTTTTTCTGCTGTGGTGGGTACCTTTTGTTGTGTTCTCTGGGTGTGCTGGAGCCTTCATTGTAACATAAGGGTGGCCGGTCAGTAATGGGGATTAAAAATGTTGGTTGGGCTTTTTTGTTTCAATTATGTTTATGGTTTTTATGTTTGTTTCGGATGGGTGATGTACAGGTACTGTGTTATTGCTGTGTTATTTTATTAATGTTCAGAAAGGGACGTGGGTTAACACTTTCCTGTGTACACAGCTGGAACTGTATTGTACCTGGAGCAGCCTCACGGTGCTGTTTGATGTTTCCATCTTGTTGGATCTTTCCCATCTTAGTGAGACTGCTCCAGTGGGTCGGAGTGGGGGATGGTGTGTTGATGAGTGGGGAAATTAGGTCGGGAAAACAATGGGTGTGAGACAAGTGAGCGCCGGAGGGATGAGTCACCGGGCTAGCAGATTGGCTAGTCAAGGGAGTCAGGTGGCGGGTGAGAATCAGTCAGTAGTTGGCAGGGGTGGGGCTATCGGGGGATGTTGCTGGGGAGGGAAGTGGGGGAGGGGGGGAAGTTATTCTGCTGACGTGGGGGGATCTGAAGTAGGTAATGGAGAGGTAAGCTTAACTTCGGTAGTAGGGAAGATGCTGGAATCTATCATCAAGGAAGAAATAGCGAGGCATCTGAATAGAAATTGTCCCATTGGGCAGACTAATTTAGCAGAATTTTTGGAGGACATTACCAGTGCAGTAGATAACGGGGAGCCAATGGATGTGGTATATCTGGATTTCCAGAAAGCCTTTGACAAGGTGCCACACAAAGGGTTGCTGCAAAAGATAAAGATGCATGGCATTAAGGGTAAAGTAGTAGCATGGATAGAGGATTGGTTAATTAATAGAAAGCAAAGAGTGGGGATTAATGGGTGTTTCTCTGGTTGGCAATCAGTAGCTCGTGGTGTCCCTCAGGGATCCGTGTTGGGCCCACAATTGTTCACAATTTACATAGATGATTTGGACGTTGGGGACCAAGGGCAATGTGTCCAAGTTTGCAGACGATACTAAGATGAGTGGTAATGCAAAAAGTGCAGAGGATACTGGAAGTCTACAGAGGGATTTGGATAGGTTAAGTGAATGGGCTAGGGTCTGGCAGATGGAATACAATGTTGACAAATGTGAGGTTATCCATTTTGGTAGGAATAACATCAAACGGGATTATTATTTAAATGATAGAATATTGAAGCATGCCGCTGTGCAGAGAGACCTGGGTGTGCTAGTGCATGAGTCACAGAAAGTTGGTTTACAGGTGCAACAGGTGATTAAGAAGGCAAATGGAATTTTGTCCTTCATTGCTAGAGGGATGGAGTTTAAGACTAGGGAGGTTATGTTGCAATTGTATAACGTGTTAGTGAGGCCACACCTGGAGTATTGTGTTCAGTTTTGGTCTCTTTACTTGGAAAGGACATACTGGCACTGGAGGGTGTGCAGAGGAGATTCACTAGGTTAATCCCAGAGCTGAAGGGGTTGGATTATGAGGAGAGGTTGAGTAGACTGGGACTGTACTCATTGGAATTTAGAAGGATGAGGGGGGATCTTATAGAAACATTTAAAATTATGAAGGGGATAGATAGGATAGATGCGGGCAGGTTGTTTCCACTGGCGGGTGAAAGCAGAACTAGGGGACAGCCTCAAAATAAGGGGAAGTAGATTTAGGACTGAGTTTAGGAGGAACTTCTTCACCCAAAGGGTTGTGAATCTATGGAATTCCTTGCCCAGTGAAGCAGTTGAGGCTCCTTCATTACATGTTTTTAAGGTAAAGATAGATAGTTTTTTGAAGAATAAAGGGATTAAGGGTTATGGTGTTCGTGCCGGAAAGTGGAGCTGAGTCCACAAAAGATCAGCCATGATCTCATTGAATGGCGGAGCAGGCTCGAGGGGCCAGATGGCCTACTCCTGCTCCTAGTTCTTATGTTCTTATGTATCCATCTCACCTCTGATCCCGTGTGACTTCCCCTTTTGTGCCAGTCTGCCATGAGGCACCTTGTCAAAGGCTTTACTGAAGTCCATGTAAACAACATCTACTGCCCTCCTCTCATCAATCATCATTGTCACCTCCTCAGAAAACTTGATCAAGTTAGTGAGGCACGACCTCCCCTTCACAAAACCATGCTGTCTATTATTAATGAGTCCATTTGTTTCCAAATGGGTATAAATCCTGTCCATGAAGATTCTCTCCAATAATTTACCTACAAAGTCCTTTTCTTGCAAAGTGCTCATTTAGTATCTCACCCATTTCCTCTGGCTCAACACATGGATTCTCCCCACTGTTCTTAAGTGGTCCAATCCTTTTCCCTTCACATATGAGGTTTGTGATAAAGCTCTCGTGACTCTCCTGATTCATTAGAGGATTCACACGGGGGAAGCTCTTCAGGTGTGAGGTTTGTGAGAAGGCTTTAGCCAAATCCTCTGATCTCCTGAAGCACCAAAGGATTCACACAGGGAAGAAACCCTTCAGGTGTGAGGTTTGTGACAAGTCTTTCTTGCACTCCTCCACTCTCCTGAAGCACCAGAGGATCCACACGGGGAAGAAACCTTTCAGACATGAGGTGTGCGGCCAAACCTTTGCACAGTCACGAAAATTCAAAACATCAATACATCCCCACAGGGGAGAAGTTAGTCGTGTGGGGTGTGCAACAAGGCTGTCACACAGTTAATCTTTCTCCTGGGCCACTAACATATACAGAGGGGAGAAATGTATCAATGTGCCTTCTGTAATGAAGCCTTCACACAGTTGTTGGACCTCCTGGAACATCAATGAACCCACATAGGAGACAAACCCTTTAGTGTGATGTGAACCAGGATTGGTTCCCCTGCTCCTCTCTCGCCAAACACTAACATCTCCACACAGACTTGGAGCCGGCTCACCTGCTTCCCTTACACTGAGAGTTGTCTGTTGTGTTATCTGTCTGTCACGTAATGACATGGGATCTTTTACATTCACTTGAGAGGGCAGGCAAGACCTTGGTTTAACTCATCTGAAATTATACCTCTCATATGTAGTGTGTAATGGCCGTCTGAGAATACTCCAAGCGAACGTCACTTACACTGGATCAATCCACAATGTTTTAATTGTCAGGAACTCAGACATCACACCCATATTCGGGGAAGGTGAGTGACCTGATGGTCAGCTGATTAGGGATCCGTGGCTGATGTCACTAATTCATGTACCACAGACAGAGGAGGAGGTGTTGTGTATTGTTGACGGTGTCTCTCTGAGAGACACTCTCAAAACACTCAGACAGTCTGTTGTCTCCCTCCCAAATGTCACTTTCTGATGTATCCATGTCTCCTTTGTCCCCCCCTCCTCACCTGTGTCACCTCTCTCCTCTGTCTCAGTATCTCCTCTGTCTCAGTATCTCCTGTGCCCCAGTATCTCCTGTTTCCCTGTACATCTTGCATACCCTCTCTCCTGTCTCCCCTCTCTCCAGTGTTCCTGTATCTCCTGGGTCCATGTCCCTTCTGTAACATTCTCTCTTGTGCTCCTTTCTCCTGTCCATGTGCTGATCCATGGGCAGCAGGGTAGCATGGTGGTTAGCATAAATGCTTCACAGCTCCAGGGTCCCAGGTTCGATTCCCGGCTGGGTCACTGTCTGTGTGGAGTCTGCACGTCCTCCCCCTGTGTGCGTGGGTTTCCTCCGGGTGCTCCGGTTTCCTCCCACAGTCCAAAGATGTGCGGGTTAGGTGGATTGGCCATGCTAAATTGCCCGTAGTGTCCTAAAAAAAGTAAGGTTAATGGGGGGGTTGTTGGGTTACGGGTATAGGGTGGATACGTGGGTTTGAGTAGGGTGATCATGGCTCGGCACAACATTGAGGGCCGAAGGGCCTGTTCTGTGCTGCACTGTTCTATGATCCCACCACTGGATGGCATCGCTGCCTTGGATGCTGTGGGTCTTCCTCTTCTGATCTGCTGTCAAACACATCCAAGGCTACACACAGTGGCGGACTGGCCAGGGTGTCAGCTTGCCCGATGGCAAGTGGGCCCCTGATGAAGTGGGCCCCTTATATCAAATAAAAATGCAATAAAGAAACAAACACAGGCAACTGTTTTAGTAATAAAAAGGAATAAGAAAAAAAAAGAGAACAGGACACAAATAAGCAGTGCATGAAAAGGAACGAAGCAGGGGAGGTAGCGGATGTGGAATAGGGGGGCCCGGGTCGGGCATAATTAAGGAAATTCCATGTTTTCAGCAAGAGTGTGTGAATTTAAAGATAAATTTACAATTTGTGATTTGAGATGGTCAGCAACTTCAAAGGTTATCAAGCAGTAGTCTTGGTTCAGCCGGTCCATCGGTCCGGGGCCCGGAGAGCCAAGAAGGGGCCCGTGAATCTCTGAAGGGCCCTTAAAAATTATAATTAATTAGATAAATAAATCTCCAACTTCTTTCCTGAGATTTGTATTCTAACTTAATAAAATATAATTGTTTTTAAAAAGAGCAATACCAAATAAAAATGCAATAAAGAAACAAACAAATAATCACTCAGTGTATGAAGGAATGAAGCAGTGTTAAACGGATGTGAAAAGGAGTGGTGGGAGGGGGGCTGGTTCACCCGGGTCAGGCATAGTTGGAAATCCACGTTTTCAGCAAGAGTGTGTGAATTTAAAGATAAAGTTACAGTTCGTGATTTGAGATGGTCGGCAACTTGAAAGGATACCAAGCAGTACAGAGGGTCGTGAGGTCACCGAAAAGGAGAAGCGGTACCTTTGACCGTGAATCATGAGGTCAAAGATATTGAAGTGATAAGCCATGATCGGTAAACTCAAAGGGTTGCGACTTGTAACACTACACTGGTATCAAACTGGACATGTTAACTTTGGTCGTGGGACCATTCTTAATGTCTTACTATAGTCGGACCAAACTTCTAAGTTTCAACAGTTGTCTCAGTTGCTTGCTGGTGTGAACACTGGACAGTGGATTGTCTCCTCTTCTGAAGCTGCATAGGCCACTGTAGTATTGACTAATGAACATAGCCTATTGAAGTGTAAGTAAGTTATTTTATATTTTTTATCAAGTAGGGGTTTATCTGGCGTTCCTTCAAGTTATTCTTGCAATCATCAATATTCATTTTTCCCAATGTGGGATATTTTTAATTAAGTTTTTATTTCAGGAATATTACCCCTACCAGCATGGAAAACAAAAAACATAAATCTGGGTCACTAAAACGCAAAGAACAAAAAGAAGCAGAAAGGAAGGAATCAGCCAAGTGATGCAGGCCTATTACAGAGTTTATAATACCACAAACACAATCCACATCAATATCCAGTTCTGCAACAAATAATCAAGAAGCAAGAAACAATGCTCATGGTGATGATGCAATGACATGCGAGTTACAAGAACAGAGAAGAGCTACTTTGATTGTAGAAACAAATACAAGTGCATCCATTACTAATCAACCCAGGCCCAATATTTCTTCTGACTTCCTTGTTCCGGTATCTGTACTGCCTGTAGTTGCAACATCTGAACACATAGCTTCAATTAGTGACAGGGAATCAGATATTCCTTCAAGCATAAATGACTTGGTTTCTGAAGCACATCCTGTAAATGAACCTACGCAAGAAAATGAAAAATCAATTACTGGAATCTTCCAATATCCATCACGAGCAAAGCTAAAACAGTTTTTTGCTGAACATCCACTTCAGCCACTTGATGATCTGCCATTTGATGCTCGTTTGTATGAGAGGAAAATTATGAATGGCTCAGTCCCAAGAAAATGGCTAGCATATAACAAAGAAAATAGATGCTTATATTGTTCATACTGCTTAGCCTTTGAGTTTCCCAACACTTGTAATCGATCACCCTTTGTACATGGCTTTAGTGACTACAGGCGTATTAGCCAGAGCTTGACGTTACATGAATCGACAACAACACATGTCAGAAATGCTCAGCAATATATCAGTGTGGTTAATGATGGCACCTTAGATACATTTTTTGCAGCATCACTAATTAAAAGGAAAGAAGCATTGAAGCAGAGAAGTATTGCCATGAGGATTACAGACATCATAAAGATGTTAGGCAAGCAAGCACTTCCTTTTTGAGGTCACAGAAATGAATCGGCCTACACTCTAGATAATGAGGTTCTGAATCATGGCAATTTTTTAGCTACAGTGCAGTTGATGGCAACCCATTATGGCAGCTCATGTTTCTGCAGTGCAAAACAAGTCTAAACAAGGAATCAAACGATTAGAGCAACAAGGAAAGGCTCAAAGTTAAGGCCGTGGTGGACTTGTTACATACCTGAGTAAAATAACTATAAACATTTTAATCAAAATTATGAAGTATATGATAAAAGAAAGAATTAGTCATGAAGTTTCTCAAGCAAAATATTATTCTATTCAGGTTGATTCAACACAAGATAATACATCCATCGATCAGTTTAGCATTATTATTCGGTATGTGCTTAAAGGTATTATCTGTGAGCGACTACTTTCAGTTGTGCCAAGTAATGATGGTACAGGACAGGGACTTTTTGATCTATTGATTGAAACATTACAGCATCTTAAAATCAACCCCCAAAAATGTTTATCTGATAGCACAAATGGCGCTGCAAGCTACCATGGCCAGTATAATGGTTTACAAAGTAAAATTGCTGATGTGGCTGATCAACATGTTCATATATGGTGCTATGCCCATGTCTTGAATTTGGTGATAACTGAAACAACAAAATTTTGTGTGCCTGCAGTTTCTTTTTTCAATTTGCTCCAGAATATAGCAACTTTTGTGAAAGCATCATACAAGAGAATGGCTGTATGGATAGAAGTTGTTGGAAAACATCTAGGGCAAGGAAAAATGAAATGATTAAAGCTAATTGGGGAGACCAGATGGTCAGGAAAATCCAATGCAGCAACAACTATATTTGGACGTTTTGATGATGCCGCTGCCAGTACTTTCGTAAATCTATTGACATGCTTATCAATGATACAAGATTCAAAAAAGTTTGATGCAAAAACAAAACATGAAACAAATGTTTTACTTCAAAGTCTTCTAAAGTTTGAAACCATATTGGCAGCATTTACTTACTTGTATATATTTGAAACTACAACCCCGTTATCAAGTTATGTACAGACAAGTGGTTTAGATATGTTTACTGCATGGAGTTTGGTAGATTCAGCTACAACAAAGTTGAAGGAACAGACAAGAACATTTGATAACGTTCACAGCAAGGCTTTGGAATTTGTAAATAAATGTAATGACAGGATTTCACAGATGAATATGGATGAAAATCAAACATTGGAAATTGATGCGTTGGAAACAGCATTGCCAGTTAAGAGGCAGAGGAAGAAGAAAAGAATGGCAGATGAGCTTATTGATGATGAAAGAAATTCCTCAGATTCTCTAGCTGATTTTCGAGTAAACGTGTTTAACCTAATAATGGATCGCATTGTCCAGTCACTAGAATCACGCTTTGTACAACACAAACAGTTGTATAAAGATTTGTCCTGCTTGGACCCAGCAAAGTTTAAAACTGTTGCAGAGAAGGGCCTTGAAGATGAAGCATTGGAAGGTATTATTAAGCTGTTTCCACAAATCAGCAAAGATCAAGTAATATTGGAATTGTTTTCTTTTGCTTCAAACTTTGATGTATTAAAGCTATTGCTTAATGATGGTGAGAATGTGGATTCTAGATGCAACAATTGTAAAATTTGCAGCACTTGCCCATCGTGTGTACTAAAAATTCTGGCATCCAACAGACTTCATGGCAAGGCACATGATAACCTTTATGAACTTTATAAAGTCATCTGCACACTATCAGTTACTCAAGTCCAATCTGAGAGGACATTTTCAAAGCTAAAGATCATAAAGACAAGGTTAAGAAGTTCGCTGTCTGTGGAGAATTTGGAATCATACATGTTGCTATCCATTGAAAAGGAATTGTTAGATAAATTGGATGCAGAAGCAATTATTGGCAGATTCGCACAATCATCTAGCGAACACAAATGATTGCTCTTAATATAGTGGACTGCATGCAATGCTCTATTGTGCTTTTGAACTATTTTTTAATGTGTAAATTGTGCAGTAAACTATTTAAAAATATCAACCAATTACTTAAAAAAACATTTCTTAAATTAAAAATTCAATTAGAACATTCTGTATTTACATTTGGTATCTACTGCCAGTAATATGTATAGTACATGTACACTGTAATTCCTAAGGAATACACATTTTTTCCACAAAAATTTTAATTGTACCCTTTTTTCCATATGTATTTTTTGAAAATTTTATTTATTCGTTATGAAAATTAAATGATAGCATTGTAATTGTGGGTGGGCCCCCTTTGTCTGCTGGCAACTAATATTTTTAGACCCAGTCCGCCACTGGCTACACATCCCACACTGAGTTGTCAGTTTGAAAGCCTCCGAGGATGAAGAATGCTATTCTCACACTAGAAACATTGTCAAATTGGACAGCACGGTGACATAGTACTACTGCCTCACGGCGGCGAGAACCCGAGTTCTATCCCAGCCCCGGGTCACTATCCGTCTGGAGTTTGCATGTTCACCCTGTGTCTGTGTGGGTCTCACCCCCACAACCCAATGATGTGCATGGTAGTAGATGAATTGGCAACGCTAAAGTGCCCATTTAATTGGGAAAAAAATCGGGCACTTTAAATTTTTTAAAAATTCAGTCAAACTTCCAGGGGAACTGAGACAGCAGCTGCAATAAGTGAGGTTTTATTCAGATGGGACAATGACAAGTTTAAATCCCCACCTGATCTGCTGCTCAAAGTCGCCTCCGTTTCCCCGGTCAGTTTCCCAAACTTCAGGAAACTCCTGTTACTGCAGAAATATTTGGATTGTCTGTGAGAGACGTCAATCAGAGAGCCCACCCACTCTGCCCATTCTCTCCTCTTCCTCTACCACAGCTGCTTCACTTCCTGTAGGGACTCAAAACCAAGTCAGGAGACGGTGAGTGAAGGAGCAGAATTTACAATCATTACATTGCACAATATCCACACTAATGTTCAGGCAGTCTGACTATCCTGTGGGCAATCAGCTGTGGAAATGTCCCTTATGCTGTGTGAGAAGATCCAGCTCACAGACCTGTTTACTCGGTGCTTTGTGCTGAGCTGTTTGATTGGCTGTGTGGTGGATATTGAGGGTGTTTATTGGAAGCATTTCCCTTCTGATTTACAGATTGAGTTTTGTTGATGGGTCATTACTGAATATGAGAAGGTGAGGTGTAATTATCTGGGAGGGGCAGACACACATTTATTGAAATGTCTTTTAATGTCTTCTTTCAAGATTTTGCCTGAAGGCCCCGGCCTGGGCTTGGATTTGATAGTTTTGCCCAGTGCTGTGCGCGAGCTGAATTTGGGATGTGCAGTCTGAGTGAGTGCAGTGTATCTAATTTCCCAGGATAAACCAGAACCCTTCAATCAGCTACACTGAAGAAATGTTTTCCTCAGCTTCCAGAACTTCCTGTCCAATGTGTTTTTTTCAAATAATTTAGGAAAACAAGTGGAGAAATGTAAAAATCTTCACTGAATTAACATTTCTCCTGAATGTTTTTATATGAAACATATAGGGGGCGATTCTCTAATATGGAGCCCCAAGTGTTCGCGACGGCGTTCACGACGGAGTGAACCGGGCACGGGTACGACCGATTCTGGCCCCCACAGGTGCGGGGAACTTCTTTAGTGCGCCGGCCCTGACTCAACATGGCGTCGGTGTTCAGGGGTCAGCCACGGCAGAAAGTAGGCCCGGGGGAGGGGGGGGAGAGGCCGGCCCGCCGATCGGTGGGCCCTGATTGCGGGCCAGACGCCATGGGAGGTAAAAGCGGTGAAGGAGCAACCCCCCCCCCCCCTTCCCCTCCCTGACCGTTCACGCAGAATTCCCGCTGGCAGCGACCAAGGGTGAACAGCGCCGGCGGGACGCTGTCGTATCCGCTCGGCCCACTCAGGCCCGAGAATCGGCGGCCCCGCCGATTCCAGTGGGCCGCCGCCGCACCAAACGTGACGGCACAAATGGCAGCAATTCTCCGCTCCTCAGAGAATCGTGGCAAGGTTGCGGCGATTCTCCAGCCCGGTGCGGGGCTCGGAGAATTTCCCCCACACTCCCAAATAAGGGAAAACTGGTCTTCACCAGCACGATTTGCGCTCAAGTGAATTGATGACCCATTTTACTCTCTGATCGACTGTCCATTGCCTGAATGATACCTGGGACGATGAGGTCTGGGCGGAGGAAAGAAAGTAGCCACATTGTCTGCTCCTGGTCACTATCCAGTGTCTCTGCTGGAAACAGAGGGTGTGTGCCAGTCAAGTGAGAGAAAAAAAAGGTCTTGTATCTGATCTCAACACAGGGGAATAGCAGACTGACACTCACTGTGGAAGCCTCTAACTGAGGAGTCAGCCCCTTCAGCACAGGGGAGGGAGTTGAAGGAAATCATGTTTCCTTTTCCTGTTTTACAGAAGGATTGCACCATACAGAGAGGATAGACACCACAGATAGATCCTGACCACCACCCAAAGAAACAACTGAACATCCAGTCATTTCTCAACATTGCTTAACAAAGAGTTTGGGCAGTGAAACCATCATCTGGAAATCAGTCGGGTCAGGGGAGCTTTGAAATATCATCAGATCTGAAACTTGTCAGTGATATGGAACCTTCTATCAGAACCAATCTTTCCGAATATTTGGCTGTGGGTGATCGGTCAGGTTGAGGCTGGGTAGAAGTGTGAGTGGGCTCCAAGTGTGGTGAGAGCTTCAATCATTCATCGAGCTTCATGAACTATTGACTCATGCTTACAGGTGAGAAGTTGTTCCAAGTGTGAGGTGTGTGTCGCGAACAGGATCATAAGAGGTGTGTGACAATTCATTCTCGCAGTCATCAACTTCCATCAGCACGAGTTCCTACACACACGGGAGAAACCATTCACGTGCAAAATGTGTGACAAATCATTCTCGTTGTCCTTGCCCCTCCATAAACGCCTTAACTCAGGGGAGAAACTCTTCACGTGCGAGGTGTGTGACAAATCATTCACACGGTCATCACGGCTTAGTGAACACAAACATCTTCACACAGGGGAGAAGCCCTTCACGTGCAAAGTTTGTAACAAATCATTCTCGTTGTCATCGTACCTCCGTCTGCACCAACGCCTTCACACAGGGGAGAAACCCTTCACGTGCGAGGTGTGTGACAAATCATTTGCACGGTCAACAAACCTCAGTGCACATAAACGTTGTCACACCGGGGAGAAACCCTTCAGATGTGATGTTTGTGCGATGACTTTCAGCCGAAATGACAACCTTCTAACACACCAGAGGATTCACATTGGGGAGAAACCCTTAACGTGCGAGGTGTGTGACAAATCATTCACACTGTCAACAAGCCTCTATAAACACAAACGTCTTCATGTTGGGGAGAAACCCTTTGCTTGCAAAATGTGTGACAAATCATTCTCGCAGTTATGGAACCTCCACAGACATCAACGTGTTCACACAGGAGAGAAACCATTTTCATGTGATGTGTGTGATAAATCATTCACACAATCATCGATCCTCCGTAAACACCAAAATGTTCACACAGGGGAGAAACCCTTCCTATGCAAAACGTGTGACAAATCATTCTCCAAGTTATGGAATCTCCGTGAACACCAACGCCTTCACACAGGGGAGAAACCATTCACGTGCGAGATGTGTGACAAATCATTTACACAGTCATCGACCCTCCGTAAACACCGACTCACTCACGTAGCGGAAAAACCCTTCCGATGCAAGGTATGTGACAAAGTATTCTTGGACTCGTTGGCTCCTTGCGTATACCATCATGGTCACACGTACGGTATGTGACAAGTAATTTCGAGTCACCTTCCCTCTGCACACAGCAACACATTCACACAGGAGTGAAACCATGCACGTGTATGGTATGCAAAAAAATAATTCTCTGATTAATCAGCCATCTGCACACACTTGTGAGAAACCAGTTATATGCGAGGTGTGTGAAAAAATCTCAGTCATCAGACCATCACAGACTTGAGTGCGTTCACAATGCGGCTCACCTGTTTCCCTTACACTGAGAGTTGTCTGTGTTGTTTACCCTCCAGTGTTCACACAGGGGAGCTGCCCTTCCAAAGCTGTCTCAGCAGTGTCTGCCTCAAACCTCTCCCACCAACAGTCTAATCATTTCAAGAAAGTCAATTTAATCTTTGACCAGATCAGCAAGCATCACCAGAAGACATCGATCTGTATTGAATCTCCTGCACACGTTTCCCTGTGATGGACAAGAGAACAATATCTCAATATTAAATATATATGTTATTTTTTTACATTTTAAATCCCATTTTTTGAGTTGAAAATATAGAAATATCACATCATGTTTCTTTCCTAATTTTGTGAGCTTTGTAAAATGTTGGTGTTGGCTCTAACTTTGTCACAAGATTCATCTTTAATCAGAAGTCCCCCTGGGGACAAGCTGAAAACTATCTCCTGCACTCGGAAAAGGTATCTCAAGACAGCACAGCAAAGTCTGGACAATGATTTCTTCTTCATCTCTTCCTTCAGGTAAAACTGGCCCATAACACCCAGGAGCACTCAGTGACTGGAGGGCGGGTTCCGTACATCAAGGAGCTGACGGAACAGGAGGAGTTTTCGAAGAAGCTGCTTGACCTCTCCAACCCCACGATAACCAATGGTGGATCAGACATGGGGATGAGCGAAGGTGATGTCAGCAACTGAGTGTTTAAACCATCAGGAGGAGAGTTAATTTATTTGACAAAAATAATAATTGTGATTTTCTTCCTCTGACAGGTACACATGTGTCCATGGACACATCAGATAGTGATGAAGGAGAGTTGGCAGCAGCGTCCGAGATTCCTGAAAGGGCTGATGAGGAAGGGGCGGAGGTGAATACCTCACAGCAATGTGGCATGGCAGCTGCAGTGGAGGAGGGAGAGGAGTGTCAGGAGGATAAGGTGTCTGATTTGGAGGGTAGTGTTGGTGAGTTCAAGTTAAACATTGTGGCTTGTGTGAAGGAGGAAGCCTGTGATGCTCTGGCTGCTGTGGTGGAGGGAGGGCGCTCAGAATCTTCCGGAGGTGAGGAACTTACGGCTTTGGGAGTAGAAGCTCCACTGTCTCCACGAGCACATGGACAACATCAGGCACATGCTGCTGGTGAAGAAAATGAAGATGATCTGAAACCTCCTGAGTGCTTCCATCAGGAACAGGTTGAAAGTGCAGAGAGTTATCAGGCCACTTCCAACTTGCCTGAGCAAACTTTGACTGAATTTAAGACAGACATTAACCAGCATCTCCAAAGAAACAATGAAATTCTTCAGTATCATCTACAAAGAAACAATGAAATTCTTCAGCATCATCTACAAAGAGACAATGAGATTCTGCAACATCATCTACAAAAAAACAATGAGATTCTTCAACAGCATCTCCAAAGAAACAATGAGATTCTTCAGCAGCAGAATGGGAGTCCTTGTCAACTTCTGCAATGAAACTGAATGAAATGAGGCAGATTCTGTCTCAGATTGTAGCCCTTGCGCCTTCTGGCCAGCAGCAGCCCAGTGCAGAGACCATCTACTGCTGGACATGTCTCTGGTCCAAGAGAGGTCACGTCACTGGGACGGGGGAGACACAACAAGTATTAGGGGTCAATCCCTCCAACACCCCATTATCTTTCCCTTCTGAGGGATATTTTGCTGTCTGGATTTTACCATTACAGAGAGCCTCTCCATCATGGGGACAATGGTGGAAGAATCCCAAATCCATGCGTTCTGTCCCCCCCCGGTTACATTTTCGTGGGATTAGGAATGGGCGAAGTTGGGATTTGCATGTTTCACAGAGGCAACTGTCCATAGAAATCAGCAGCTGTCTCCACTCATGTGGTTTTGAGTGAGATGTCTGCAAACCAACTTGTGCAGGTTAGACCCAATAGAAGCAGTCTGAACTCCGTAGATCTATTTGGATAGTTGGGGTACGCTTTTGTGGAGGATATGGGTCCCAGACATTTTTGTGGGAGGTAAACTGCCCTTTGAGATTACTGATTATAGAAATGAATGTGCATGGAAAGTGCATGAAGTCATTGGAACTGAGAACTCAAAGAACTGTCAAAAATAATTGTCAGAAGAGACTTCTGGTGGCGACCATGGAGTGAGTCGGCCTCACAGGGCAGCTCCGGTTCAAAGGTGTTGGTTTGGGCACTTTATACCCAGTAGTAGGGTAGCTCCTGCAGGAAAGTGGTGCAGAAGGTTCCGCTGCCACTAGCTCTGGGGTAGTATGCGAGGAGCACAGGGTACAGTCAATGGTCAGGGTGTGGAATCAGCTGCGGGGACGCTTTAGTTGGAGGGGATGTCGGGGTTGACACCACTGTGTGGGAACCATAGGTTTAAGCTGGGTGAGATGGATGGCATGTATGGGAAGTGGAGGTAGGCGCGGGGCGGGTGTGAGCGAGGGACTTGTACTTAGAAGGGACGTTTGCAGATCTGGATGAGGTTTGCACGTCTGTGGAAGACGTTTGAGTTGCCAAGGGGGAGTGAATTTGAATATATGCAGGTGAGGGACTTTGTGCAAAAGTGGTGGAGAATATTTCCCAGGTTGCCGGAGTACACCTTATTGTTGTTCCCGGATGAGTTGGGAGAGGGTGGGATTGGGGATATAAACGGGTGGTTGGGGGAGCAGAGGGGAGGGTGATCAAGTTCAAATGGGAGGAGAGGTTGGGGGGGGGGGGGGGGGGGAGTAAATAGGCTGGGAACTGTGATGCAAGGTGATGTGTAGGGTGAATTCAGCCTCCCCCTGCGTGGGGGGGGGGGGGGGGGGGGGGGCAAATAGGCTGGGGACTGTGATGCAAGGTGATGTGTAGGGTGAATTCAGCCTCCCCCTGCGTGAGGGTGTGCTTGATTCAGTTTAAAAGTGGAATACAGGGTTCACATGACCCAGGTGAGGATGAGTGGGTTCTTCCAAGGGGTGGCCGTTGAGTGAGAGAAGTGTGGGCGAGGGCCAGCAAATCATCCACATGTGTTCTGTGGTTGCGAGAAGCTGGAGAGATACTGGGAAGCTGTGTTTGGGATCTTATCTGAGATTGTGTTGGTGGAGGTCAGGCCAGACCCAATGATGCCGATTTTTGGATTGTTGGAAGTGCCGGAGCTGCTGGAAGGGATGAGAGCGATGTGTGGCTTTCATTTCTTGGCCTTCAGCCCGGCGAACGACCTTGCTAAATTGAAAGTCGGATATATCGCCGGGGGTGGCGGCCTGACTGGGGATTGTATGATTTGAGTGAGGGGATCAGCAGAGGGCTTCAAAACAGGTGGGGGTTGTTCACGATAATGAGGAACTATCTACCGGGTGGGGGGAGGGGGGGTCAAAAGGGGAAAAAATGATACCAACTGTGGGCTGTTTGTGAGTGTATGTTTGTATATGTTGCTGTATTTTTACACGTTTGGAATAATATACATTTTAAAATATTGGGAGAAGTGTCAAGGTGAACTGTCAAAAGGAGCTGTCAAGCTGTCCAGGCATTTAATCTTTAACTCCTAAGCATTTGGAGTGTTGAAATTTATTGCCTTTCACACTGTCTATTGACATAAGCCTCAGTGAATAATACATGATACATTTCACAACTATCCAATGTTACAGGTGGGTGCCGGCCAATCATTTTGATTGACAGCTCCAAGTGGTTATGAACACTTTAAGTGGGACTATGAATTTCAATGCTTTTTTACAGGCAAGATGATGCAATTGAATGAAATGTTTGTTATAAGAATGTACTAATTGGGTTTTTCATTGAAATTAATGGTTTAAAAAGTAAAGTCTGCAACAGAAACTTTGTTCTTCATTTTATTGAACCTCAGCACGGGTCCTGAGGTCTGCCTCGTCTGGTTAATCGGTGAGCTGGCATTGGTGGTATAAGGGCAATGGTTGGGAGGCATGGGCTGGTTTGAATAAGCATAGAGTTGGCATTGAAGCTTCCAAGGGCCATGTGGATTTGGTGGGGGAACAGAGGTTGGCATGGAGGGTATGAGGGGCCATGTGGCAGGGGGCTGGGTATTCATTGGCATAGATGGGTCATGGTAGGCATGGTGTGTCAGTGGGTGGCAGCTGTTTTATGTTTCTCTTTTTTAAACTGCAATACAGTGCCGGTTCTCCGAGACAGGCTTTTCCCCCTCCCGCCTCTTCACCCAGCATCCTCCTCACTCACTCCAGGGTCATCCGGCCCAACTTCCTGGGTACTCCACCACTCTGGAATGAATATCCCAACCTTCAGGCCCTTTATCCTGGGTTGGGTTTGCTCCAATCAAACAGCTCAGCACAAAGCACCGAGTAAACATGTCTCTGAGCTGGATCTTCTAACACAGCATAAGGGACATTTCCACACCTGATTGCCCACAGGATAGTCAGACTGCCTGAATGTTAGTGTGGATATTATGGAATATAATTCTTTTTTTTAATTTAAAGTACCTAATTCTTTTATTTTTCCAATTAAGGGTCAATTTAGTTTGGCCAATCCACCAACCAGGTACATTTTTGGGTTGTGGGGGCGAAACCCACGCAGACACGGGGAGAATGTGTACACTCCACACGGACAGTGACCCAGAGCCGGGATCGAACCTGGGACCTCAGCGCCGTGAGGCGGTTGTGCTAACCATTAGGCTACCGTGCTGCCCATTAATATTTTCTTTACGTTTTCACCACCCCTTTCCCCTCTGTGTTGTTTGTCTGAGTGTGTGGAGATTGGGAGTAGTCAGGAAGGGGGGGGGGGGGAGTGTTGGGAAATGGTGATGAGATAATCAGTTACATTTTCTGTCCATTTAATTACAATACTGTACATCATAAAAGGTTACTTGTGCGAAAGTTACAAACTTGGTGATTGTAGTTTATTAGCTCAGCCATAGACCCTGGTTATTTTAAATAAAATCTATTTTTACGTGTGGTGTGACTCCAGATCAAGTGGGGCTGGAATCGACCGTTGCACTAGCCCAGGCTGTCGTGACAACAGAAGCATAAAAAACACTGGCAGAAACAATGGGAATAAATAAACATCCCAGAGTATTTACAACACAGGATCAGGAAGATGGTGTTGTCATTGTGTTTGGTGATGTCATTGACACAGGTGCACACTGGAAAAATTCAGCAGGTATGGGTATAACCCGCCTCCTCCCTCACCAATTGACGGCCCCCTCCCCACACACCAGCCCTGCTGAGATCCCACAATCAAATGTCCCTTATTTTATGTCAGAATTGGTCACTTTGGAGCCAATCTCCGAGTCACTGTCACTTCCCAAGAGGAACTCCCCACAGAATCTGCCCTGGGCACAGAATCACACCGAGTCACAGCGTCACTCCTGGAGACACAGTGTCACTCCCCAAGTTCAGTGTTAGGGGCAGCACGGTAGCATGGTGGTTAGCATAAATGCTTCACAGCTCCAGGGTCCCAAGTTCGATTCCCGGCTGGGTCACTGTCTGTGCGGAGTCTGCACGTCCTCCCCGTGTGTGCGTGGGTTTCCTCCGGGTGCTCCGGTTTCCTCCCACAGTCCAAAGATGTGCGGGTTAGGTGGATTGGCCATGCTAAATTGCCTGTAGTGTCCTAAAAAGTAAGGTTAAGGGGGGGTTTGTTGGGTTACGGGTATAGGGTGGATACGTGGGTTTGAGTAGGGTGATCATTGCACAACATCGAGGGCCAAAGGGCCTGTTCTGTGCTGTACTATTCTATTCTACTCCCCAAGTTATAGTGCAACTTCACATGTCCCAGGGTCACTTCCTGATTAATAGTTGCTTTCCAAGCACAGGTTCGTTCTTCTCTTCCCAATCTCTTCTCTGCTCCTCCCATCCCTTGCCCTCTTGCCTGTGATACCTTCTCTCTTGTGCATGTGATGACCTTACAACTGCACATCATTGCTGCCTTGGATGCTGTGGGTCTTCCTCGTCTGATCTACAGTCAAACACATCTGAGGATACACATCCCACACTGATGTTGTCAGTTTGTCAGGGTAGGAGCAGTATGTAGAGATGGTGTCCTGTAAAATCCACACTCATTCAGGAATTAATATTCAGTGAGTGATGGATCAAGATTCTAATTAATTTTATCCTATAATGGCGGCACGATGGTGCAGTGATTAGCACTACTGCCTCACAGTGATGAGGACCCGGGTTCGATCCCGGTTCCGGGTCACTGTCCGTGTGGAGTTTGCACATTCTATTAGGTTTGTAAGACATGACCTTCCCTGCACAAAACCATGCTGCCTATCACTGATAAGTCTATTTTCTTCCAGATGTGAATAGATCCTATCCCTCAGTATCTTCTCCAACAGTTTGCCTACCACTGACGTCAAGCTCACAGGTCTATAATTCCCTGGATTAGCCCTGCTACCCTTCTTAAACAAAGGGACAACATTAGCAATTCTCCAGTCCTCCGGGACCTCACCCGTGCTCAAGGATGCTGCAAAGATATCTGTTAAGGCCCCACCTATTTCGACCCTCGCTTCCCTCAGTAACCTGGGATAGATCCCATCCGGTCCTGGGGACTTGTCCACCTTAATGTCTTTTAGAATACCCAAAACTTCCCCCTTCCGTATGACAACTTGACCGAGAGTATTTAAACATCCATCCCTAGCCTCAACATCCGTCTTGTCCCTCTCCTTTGTGAATACCAATGCAAAGTACTCATTAAGAATCTCACCCATTTCCTCTGAGTCCACGCATAAATTCCCTCTTTTGTCTTTAAGTGGACAAATCCTTTCTCTAGTTACCCTCTTGCTCCTTACATACGAATAAAATGCTTTGGGATTTTCCTTAACCCTGTTAGCCAAAGATATTTCATGACCCCTTTTAGCCCTCTTTGTTGCGCGTTTGAGATTCGTCCTACTTCCCCGATATTCCTCCAAAGCTTCATCAGTTTTGAGTTGCCTCGATCCTATGTATGCTTCCTTTTTCATCTTAGCTAGTCTCACAATTTCACCCGTCATCCATGGTTCCCTAATCTTGCCATTTCTATCTTTCATTTTCACAGGAACATGTCTGTCCTGCACTCTAATCAACCTTTCCTTAAAAGACTTCCACATTTCAAATGTGGATTTACCCTTAAATAGCTGCTCCCAATCCACATTCCCTAGCTCCTGCCGAATTTTGTTATACTCTGCCTTTCCCCAATTTAGTACACTTCCTTTCGGACCACCCTTGTCCTTGTCCATGAGTATTCTAAAACTTACGGAATTGTGATCGCTGTTCCCAAAGTAATCACCGACTGAAACATCAACCACCTGGCCGGGATCATTCCCCAATACCAGGTCCAGTATGGCCCCTTCCCGAGTTGGACTATTTACATACTGCTCTAAAAAACTCTCCTCGATGCTCCTTACAAACTCTGCTCCATCTACGCCTCCAACACTACACGAATCCCATTCAATGTTGGGGAAGTTAAAATCTCCCATCACAACCACCCTATTGCTCCTACATTTTTCTATAATCTGTCTGCATATTTGTACCTCCATGCTCGCTTTTGGGAGGCCTGTAGTAAAGTCCCAACAATGTTACTGTACCCTTCCTATTTCTCAGCTCCACCCATATTGCCTCAGTGCTCGAATCATCCATCGTGCCCTCCTTAATCACAGCTGTGATATCATCTCTGACGAGTAATGCAACTCCTCCACCCCTTCTACCTCCCTCTCTATCCCTCCTGAAGTATCTATACCCTGGGATATTCAGTTGCCAGTCCTGCCCTTCCCTCAACCAAGTCTCAGTAATACCAATAGCATCATATTCCCAGGTACTGATCCAAGCCCTAAGTTCATCTGCCTTACCTGCTACACTTCTCGCATTAAAACAAATGCACCTCAGATCACCTTTGTGTTCATCATCTCTTCCCTGTCTACTCTTCCCCTTAGTCACATTGAGTTTATTGTCTCGTACCTTGCTGGCTTTAATTGCTGCTTCTTTACTGACCTCTAACTTCCTAATCTGGTTCCCATCCCCCTGCCACATTAGTTTAAAACCTCCCCAACAGTGTTAGCAAAAGCACCCCCTAGGACATTGGTTCCAGTTCTGCCCAGGTGTAGACCATCCGGTTTGTAATGGTCCCACCGCCCCCAGAACTGATTCCAATGTCCCAAAAATCTGAACCCCTCCCTCCTGCACCATCTCTCAAGCCACATATTCATTCTGTCTATTCTTGAATATCTACTCTGACTGTCTCGTGGCACTGGTAGCAATCCTGAGATTACTACCTTTGAGGTCCTACTTTTTAACTTATCTCCTAACTCCCTAAATTCTGATTGTGGGACCTGATCCCTTTTTTTACCTGTATCGTTGGTGCCTATATGCACCACGGCAACTGGCTGTTCACCCTCCCCCTTCAGTATGTCCTGCAGCTGATCGGAGACATCCCTGACCTGAGCACCCGGGAGGCAACATACTATTCGGGAGTCTCGTTTTTGACCACAGAAACGCCTGTCTACTCCCCTTACAATTGAATCCCCTATGACTACAGTCCTGCCAGTCTTTTTCCCGCCCTTCTGTGCAGCAGAGCTAGCCATGGTGCCATGAGCCTGGCTATTACTGCCTTCCCCTGGTGAGTCATCTCCCCCAACAGTATCCAAAACGGTATACCTGTTTTGGAGGGAGATGACCGCAGGGGACACCTGCACTGCCTTCCTGCTCTTTCTCTGCCTTTTGGTCACCCATTCCCTGTCTCCCTCACCAATCCTAATCTGCGGTGTGACCAACTCACTTAACGTGCTATCTACGACCTCCTCAGCATCGCGGATGCTCCAAAGTGAGTTAGGCAGAACACTGTCCCTGGCCAAAACATCAGTTGCCAGTTAACCAATTGAACCAACTTCCTGCAAAACCAAAGATTGACCTGGTGCCAAGGTGTCTGGCCTCTGCTCTCCGAAACATAACCTGGGAAAACCGTGTCCTGACAAGCAGGCTGTTTCAACTGAGTCTTCTGCTCAAAGGCACATTCCAATTATGGGTCCACAGACCAATAATAATAAAGGAAATGAGAACAAAGGAAATAAACAGTAAGCAAAGGAAATAAACACTGTCTTACACGTTAATAAAGATATTATTTTTAGTTTGTGGCATTTACTGCTTTTAAAATGAGACAGAGGAAAGTGAGAGGCAGCTCATGTATGTGATCTCTGGGGCAATGTAGTTATGAATGACAGGTCCATCCTACAAAGCACTGATTGAAGTGGTCTTGTGGTGCAGTTAGTAACGTCTCTACCTCTGAGTCAGAAGCTCTGGGTTTGAGTCCCACCCCAGGACTTGATGGCCCAGGAAGATGCATTCATCATGCAGACTAACAGGTTGAGTATCAACCTAGAAAACCCATCCAACACATCATTGGCTGGTGGGAAAAGTGGGAGAGACTCCTGGTCAGAAATGCTTAGTGTGGATTGGCGCCCCTCAAGCTATAAGCCTCTGGTGACAGGGTAGTGATCTATTCCAGGCAAAACCTTTCTTTGGGAACAGATGAAAGTGTACGTTCAGCACCACGCGGTGAGGGAAGATAAATAACTAAACACCTATAGAGGTGGTAAGTTCCATCTCACAGAAGCATCCCCCTGCTTCTAGAAATAGTCCTTTTGTTGTGAGCAGTCAAAACAAAATGTCAAAAAAAAGTCTGAATTACAACATCTGGGGTTGATTTGATTGTAAATAATCTGAAGGAAGAAGTGAATGAGGGGCATAGACAGAGTGGATAGTCAGAGGTTTTTTTCCCAGGGTAGAGGGGTCAATTACTAGGGGGCATAGGTTTAAGGTGTGAGGGGCAAGGTTTAGAGGAGATGTACAAGGCAAGGTTTTTACACAGAGGGTAGTGGGTGCCTGGAACTCACTGCCGGAGGAGGTGGTGGAAGCAGGGATGATAGTGCCATTTAAGGGGCATCTTGATATTTACATGAATAGGATGGGAATAGAGGGATATGGACCCGGGAAGTGTAGAAGAGTTTAGTTCAGACAGGCAGCATGGTTGGCACAGGCTTGGAGGGCCGAAGGGCCTGTTCCTGTGCTGTACTTTTCTTTGTTCTTTGAATATTTGACAGGAGATGAATACTTTGAGTAATAGATGCTGGAACTGCTGGAGGTAGAATGAGAGCTGCTGCACAACACATCAGACTGAAAGAAACAGCAATGAAAGGTCAACATGTGAATGATTTTGTCACAATTCTTGTCACATTGAAGTTGTAGTCAGGGCACAGGTTAGAAACATGGGGTTTTATGAGGCATTTTCAGTTTGGAATTAAAATCAATATAAATCTCTTGTGCTGAGCAATCTCTCATGTCCACAAAATCCGATCTCTGATAAACTAATACCCGACTCCCTCCCAGACCAAACTCACTGAGGCCAGAGTCTGACTCGGGGCCAATGTAGAAAACTGACATTCTCCATCAGTGACAAGTGATCTGGCCAATCTGCTTCAATTGGGAATTTTAAAATGCCT
This sequence comes from Scyliorhinus canicula, assembly GCF_902713615.1. Taxonomy (NCBI): domain Eukaryota; kingdom Metazoa; phylum Chordata; class Chondrichthyes; order Carcharhiniformes; family Scyliorhinidae; genus Scyliorhinus; species Scyliorhinus canicula. Next base: position 48,383,749 of record NC_052158.1, on the reverse strand, counting down.
AAATCATAGCTGATTATTTGAGCAGCGCCATCTTTGTTTCCGGCTGCTTTCTGATCCATCATTGGCATTGTGACAATGGAGTAATACACTAAAACTGTTGGCAAAAAAAGGCAGGTTTTTATCTCATCCCATCAGCAGTGACGTCTATTGGGCTCATCTTTTAAAAAATACTTCATTGAGGCATTTATATATTTACCTATCAAACACGACCATAAAACAAAACGAGCCAAAAGGGCTGCAAATTATCAAATCAACTAAATAACGAACATCCCACCTCCTGCTCCCCAACTCCCCTACCTCCTTTTTCTTCCCCCCCCCCCCCCCCCCCCCACTGCTGACGTCTTAACTGTTCTCAAAGAAGTTGATGGACGGCTGCCATCTCCGGGCAAACCCCTCCACAGAACCTCTCAAGGCGAACTTTATCTTCTTCAGCCTAAGGAACTCTGCCAAGTCACTCACCCACACCCACAATTTCGGGCCCCCACCCCTCCCCCCGAGTCTCTCCATTCCAATAAGCTTCATCTGGTTTAGCTCACTGGGCTAAATCGCTGGCTTTTAAAGCAGGCCAGCAGCACGGTTCGATTCCCGTACCAGCCTCTCCGGACAGGCGCCGGAATGTGGCGACTAGGGGCTTTTCACAGTAACTTCATTGAAGCCTACTCGTGACAATAAGCGATTTTCATTTCATTTCATTTCATTTCATTTCATTTTCATTTCACAAGGTACCGCCACAAGGTTCAAAACCGAATACTGATCAAAGAATCGATACACCAGTTAGTAAGTTCAAAATCAATGCTCATTTATTTACACACACAGTCAAATATACTCATGCACAAACTCCACCAACTAAACTATCACTACTACTAAAGCTTATACTTAGCTTCGGGCGCCCACTCAGTCAGATTAACAATGGCCGTTGTCCGGTTCTGAAGCTGCTGGGATCGAGCTGGTACGGAATAGTAGCTAGGAGCGTCTATCTCGTAGCGTGCGTTGATTTTGGACTTACTTGTTCTGGTGCAGCTGCTCGGCAGGCCTCTCGTCGCTAAGAGCCAAGGCCAAGAGAACGATTCTCTCTTTGGGGCTTCTTATACCCAAAGGGAGATTCGTGCACTTTTGAGCGGGCCTTGAACTTGGTCCCAATTAATTGGACTGTATCTTCATCATCGGTATCGATTTCCTCCAATAAAGGGGTGGGTGCCCTGATTGCTGGGCAGGTCCTAGGTGGCCATTGGCCTGCTTTGTTCTAGTCTCCTCTGGCGCCGGGGTGTCTGCTTTAGTATCGTTTACCTCTCTTTTGTCCCTGGAGATGGCTCATTAGTATGATAATGGCTTTGCAGTATCGGTCTTGTCTGGGAGCTACAGCTCCAATCAACAGACAAACCTTGCACCTGCTTGCTTTCTCAGCATTGTCCATTTTCCCTGCATTCTTTGCAAAGTGTCCATTTTGTAATCGGGACGTGGCCACCCCAGGTGGCTACACTAGTATCCCAGACCCAAATATATTTAGCTGCTCAGATATTTAAATCAACGACAGCCACAGGAGAGATGCCTGAAGTTTGGAGGGCACAAATGTTTTGCTCATGTTTAAGAAGTGCTGCAGGGATAAGCCCGGGAAGTAACGACCGGTGAGTCTTAGTTCTGTGGTGGGCAAATTGTTGGAAGGTATTCTGACAGACAGGATGTACAGGCATTTAGACAGGCATGGGCTAATTAGGGAAAGTCAGCATGGCTTTGCCAGAGAAAAGTCATGACTCATGATTTTGATTGAGTTTTTTGAATGGGTAACCAAGAAAAGCAGTTGGTCGACATTGTCTCCATGAACTTTAGCAAAGACTTTGACAAGGTACTGCATGGTAGGTTGTTGCAAAATGTTAAATCTCACGGAATCCAGGGTGAGGTAGCCAATTGGATACAAAATTGGCTTGGCGACCGAAGCCAAAGGGTGGTTGTGGAGGGTTATTGTTCAATCTGGAGGCCTGTGACCAGCGCTGTGGTTGGAGTTCAGTCATCTCAGCTCCAGGGCATCACTGCAAAGGTTCCTCAGGGTAATATCCTAGACCCAAATATATTCAGCTGCTCAGATATTTAAATTCAGGCACAGGAGAGATGCCTGAAGTTTGGAGGGTAGCAAATGTTTGGCTCTTGTTTGAGAAGGGCTGCAGAGATAAGACCGGGAACTAACAACCGGTGAGTCTTACTTCTGTAGTGGGTTGGGTGCTGGGACCACTGTTATTTGTGATATATGTAAATGACTTGAATGAGAATGTAGGAGGCATGGTTAGTAAGTTTTTGCAGATGACACCAAGATTGGTGGTATAGTGGATCGTGAAGAAGATTGCAACAGGATCTTGACCAATTGGGCCAGTGGGCCGATGAATAGCAGGTGGAGTATAATTTGGATAAATGTGAGGTGATGCATTTTGGTAGATCAAATTATGGCAGGACCTATTCCGTTAATGGTAGGGTGTTGGGGAGTGTTACAGAACAAAGAGATCGAGGAATACAGGTTCATAGCTCCTTGAAGGTGCAGTCGCAGGTGGACAGGGTGGTGAAGAAGGCATTCAGCGTGCTAGGTTTTATTGGTCAGAGTATTGAATACAGGAGTTGGGACATGTTATTAAAGTTGTACAAGACATTGATCAGACCACACATGGAACACTGTGTTCAGTTCTGGTCATCCTATTATAGGAAGTATATTATTGAACTAAAAAGGATTTCGAAGAGCGTTATGAGGATGTTACCAGAACTTGATGGTCTGAATTATAAGGAGAGGCTGGATAGGCTGAGACTTTTTCCCTCGAGCGTAGGAGGCTCTTATATAGGTATATAAAATAATGAGGAGCATCAATAAGGTAGATAGTTGGCATCTTTTTCCAAAGATAGAGGAGTCTAGAACAAGAGGGCAAACGTTTAAGGTGAGAGAAGGGAGGTACAAAAGTGACCAGAGGGGAAATTTCTTCACACACAGTGGTGAGCATCTGGAATGGGCTGCCAGAGGCAGTAGTAGGGGCGGGAACAATTTTGCCATTTGAAAAACAGTTCGACAGTTACATGGGCAGGGTGGGTATAGAGGGCTATGGGCCAAATGTAGGCGTGAGATTAGCTTAATGATAGAAACTGGGTGGCTATGGACCAACTGGGCCGATGGACCTGTTTCCATGCTGTAAACATCTATGACTCTCTGACTTCATTAATGATGTTCCTTCCATCATAAGGTCTGAATCATGAATGGCGAAGAACATTGTGCAATCATCATCGAATATCTTCACTTAATAATAATAATATTCTACGCCATTCATGATTCAGACACTAAAGCAGTCCATGTCCAAATGTAGCAAGAGCTGGACAATATCTAGGCTTAAACTGATGTGGCAAGTAACAGTCACACCACACAAGTGCTTGCCAATGACCACATTCAACAAGAGAAAATCTAACCATCTCCCCTTAACATTTAAAGCCATTGCCATTGCTGAATCTCCCACTATTAACAATCTGAGGGTTTCCATTGACCAGAATCTGAGCTGGAATAGCCAGGTAAATATTGTGTATACAAGAGCAGGTCAGAAGCGACACGGTGGCGCAGTGGTTATCACTGTCACGTCACGGCGCAGAGGACCCAGGTTTGATCACAGCCCATGATCACTGACGGTGTTGAGTTTGAACATTCTCCCCGTGTCTACGTGGGTCTCATCCCCACAATCCATAATGTGCAGGGCAGATGAATTGGTGATGCAAAATTGCCTCTTAATTGGGAAAAAAAGAATTGGGTCCTGTAAATTTATTTTTTAAAAACCAGAGCAGGTCCGGGGCTGGGAATCCTGAAGAGAGTAAATCACTCCCTGACTCCCCAAAAACTGTGAACAATCCACACAAGGCACAATGCAAGAGTGTGATGGAATATTCTCCACGACAAGTTTGCTCGATCTAAAGGTTTGCTGATGACATGACCATAGTGGGTCGGATCTCAAACGATGAGTCAGAATACAGGAGGGAGATAGAGGGCACGATTCTCCGACCCCCACACTGGGTGGGAGAATCGCGGGAGTGCCGGGCGATTCCCGCCACGCCGCCCTGGCACCCGCATGCGATTCTCCCATGACCCCCAAAACGGCGTGCCGCGTTTCACGACAGGCCGCTCGGAGAATTGCCGCTCGCCGTTTCTAACAGGCGAGCGGCGATTCTCCGGCCCGAATGGGCCGAGCGGCCTGCCCAATCCGACGGGTTCACGCCGGCGGCAACCACACCTGGTCGCTGCCGGCGTGAACAGCGCGCGAACGCTGCGTGTTCGGCCTGTGAGGGTGGGGGGGGGAGGATCGAGCACCAGGGGGGTGCTCAGTAGGGGTCTGGCCCGCGATCGGTGCCCACCGACCGGCAGGCTGGCATCTCTAAAGGACGCACTCTTTTCCTCCGCCGCCCCGCAAGATCAATCCTCCATGTCTTGCGGGGCGCCCGGGGGTTGGCGCGGGTGACGCCTCCGGCCGCGTCATTTATGCGGTGCCGCTTTGACGTGGTGCCAAGGACCGGCGCACGTAATTGACGCGGCGCCGCTCCTAGCCCCCTGGGGATTGGAGAATAGGGGGCGAGGAGCGGCCTCTGACGCCGGAGTGAAACACTCCGGTTTTCACTCCGGCGTCGGCACTTAGTCTCCTGTTGGGAGAATTTCGCCCAGAGAACCTTGTGGAGTGGTGATACAACAACAATCTCTCCCCCCTTGCAAGCAAAACTAAAGAGCTGGCAATTGACTTCAGGAAGTTAAGTGCTGTGTTTGCATCAATGGGGTGGAGAAGGTTGACAGCTTCAAATTCCTTGGTATACACATCACCAAAAATCTGTCCTGGTCCACCCACGTCTTCGCCATGACCATGAAAGCACAGCAGCGCCTATATTTCCTCAGGAAACTAAGGAATTTCGGCATGTCCACACTCACTCTTACCAACTTTTACAGGTGCACCATAGAAAGCATCGGATGCAGGGGTATATGCGGTGCGTATGTTCGAGAAGCTGCTGGGGGAAGGTGCATTTGGACCTCTGGAATGGACAGGGCCACAGCGCTTGCGAGGAAGCTGCGGATGAATGAGCCATCGAGGGCGAGGGTGGTATGAATACACTGGTTCCTGCACAAGGAACAGATCTTGATGTGGGTCAGGCAGACGAGGAGCTGTAAATGGGAAAATAACGAGCTGCGTATTTACTAGGACTTGGGTGCGGAACTAGCCAAAGGAACTGTGAGCTTCAACAAAGTTAAAATGCCCCTATTCAAGAAGGGGGTGAAATTCGGCATGATGTACCCAGCTCGTTTGTGGGTCACTTACGAGGATCAAGAACTTTATTTCAGATTGCCGTATGAGGCGATGAAGTTGGTTAAGAACAGGAGGCTGGCAGGTTTTGAAGGACATTGAACTTGGGGACGAGTAATTCTGTGCCTATGCTGCTCAATTTCTTTTCTTTTTAGGGTAAGTGTGTCATGTTTTTGCATATATCTTTGGGCCGTTGTTCAGTTTTCTATGCGAGTTAACTTTCTTCTTGTGGAGAATTTTGGGGGGGGGGGGGGGGGGGGGTGTCCCTCCCAACCAGGCTGCTCACATGGAACGTGAGAAGGCTGAATGGGCCATGGGCCAGTCAAGAGGGCACACGTATTCACGCATTTGAAGAAGTTGAAGACGAACATGGCAATGCTACAGGAGACGCACCTGAGGGTAGTGGATCAAATTGGCTGAGGAAGGGGTGGGTCGGGCAGGTATTTCATTAGGGGCTAGACTCTAAAACTAGGGGGGTTGCGATCTCATTTGAGGTAGAGAATATAGTGGTGGACTTGGGGCGGGGGGGGGGGGGGTGAGGGCGTGAGGGGTAGGTATGTCATGGTGAGTGGGAAGCTGGAGGCGATGCCGATGGTATTAGTAAATATTTATGCACCAAATTGGGATGACGTGGAGTTTATGAGGCGGGTGTTAGGGAGGATTCCGGACCAGGACTCGCAGAGGTTGATCATGGGAGAGGGACTTTAATACGGTCATTGATCCGAGGTTGGATCGTTCGAGTTCAAGGACAGGGAGAATGCCAGCTGTGGCGAAGGAACTGAAAGGGTTTATGGAGCAGATGGGAGAGGGTTTGGGGGGGGGGGGGGGGGGGGGGGTTTAGATCCATGGAGGTTCAGATGGCCAAGAGTGAAGGTTTTCTTTTTTCTCCCATGTTTACAAAGTGTACTCCCGGATTTATTTTTTTCATTTTGAACACGGTTTTGCTGGCAGGGGTGGTGAATGCCGAGTACTCGGCGATTGTTGTATCGGACCATGCCCCACACTGGGTGGATTTACGGGTGAGCAAGATGGGGGGGTCAGTGCCTGCAAAGGAGATTGGATGCAGAACTGTTAGTGTGCGGGTGGGTGAGGGAGGCCATCCAGAATTATTTGGAGTTAAATGACACGGGGGAAGTTTCGGCAGCAACGGTATGGGAAGCGCTGAAGTCAGTGGTTAGAGGGGAGCTAAGTTTGGTACGGGCTCATCGGGAGAAGGTGGAGCGGGCAGAGATGGATATGCTGGATGGGGAATACTCCAGGCGGACAGAAGTTATTCTGAAGTCCCGGAGGCGGGACTGTTGAAAGAGCAGCAGAAGCTGCAGATGGAGTTTGTTCTGATATCCATAGGGAAGGCGGTGGGACAGTTGAGGAAGGCGAGGGGAGCGGTATATGAGTATGGTGAGCAGGCCAGTAGGATGCGAGCACATTAGCTAAGTAAAAGGGAGGCGGCCAGGGAGATAGGAAGAGTGAAGGACAGAGGGGGGAACATGGTCTTGGACGCAGTGTGGGTGAATAGGGTGTTCAAGAGTTTTACAGTCGGCTGTATGAGTCGGAACCCCCATCTGGGGTGGAGTGGATGAGGCAATTTTTGGAAGGGTTGAAGTTTCCGAAGGTAGAGCAAGGGTTGTTGGAGGGGTTGGGAGTTCCTATCGGGATTGTAAAATAAAATCAAACATTATTGGAAAACATAAATATTATCCAGTTTTAGATTCCAGTCACGGTATCGTGACAACGACGGGCCCAGCTTTGGCTGTTCAGACCTACGTACAGTTTTCTTTTTTGTCGTTGTATGACACTCCAAAGTGTGAAACCCTGCTCTTTTTCTTGTCTTTTTTTAAACTCGAACTGCTAATTGAAACACCAATAAAATTATTTTCAAAATAAAAAGAAACTCTGCATGATTCAGGACAAAACAGCCCATTTGATTCACACCCAATTCAACCCCTTCACCATTCACTCCATCCACCACCGATGAACAGTGGCAGCCGTGTGTAATATCTACAAGATGCACTGCAACAACTCAAAAAGGCTCCTTTGACAGCACCTTCTAAACTTTGGACTTCTCCCATCTAGGACAAGCGCTGCAGATACCTGGGAACACCAGCACCTGCAAGTTCCCCTCCAAACCACTCACCATCCTGACTTGGAAATATATTACTTCACTGTCACTGGTCAAAACCTTTAACAGCACTGTGGGTGTACATACAACACATGGATTGCAGCGGCTCAAGAAGGATGCTCACCACCAGCTTCTCAAGGGCAATTATGGATGGGCAATGGAAGAATTTATAAAATCAGTGGCAATATTTCATCTGCTGATTGTATGTGACATCTCTTTTGACTCTAACCCTCAGATTGATGGGAATATGAATTTGCAGTGTGTATAAGTTTGACTTACTCTTGCAGAATGGGTGAGATCACTCACCTTTTCCCTGCACTGCAGGGCCGTCCTACTTTTGACCCCCACTGTCACCCACGCTCATCAGACAAGAGGGTCTCCTGGTCCCATTCCTCACAAAATCTCCAGGGAGGCACCACTGAACAATGGGGTGGAAGGATTCTAGAACTTTTCTTTTAAGGAATCCTGGGGTCCTGGCCTAGAGCGAATGAATGCTTGTCTCTGAGGCACCCTCAATTACGACGCGAGAGCGAGGTTGGTAATCAAAAGGCTTTAATCTACAGAGAACTGAACAGCATCTGAGAGAAGTGTGCTCACCACATGGAGCCTTATCCTATATACCGTTTCCTGGGGGCGTAGCCAGAGGCGGAGTCCCCCAGGGTTCCAAGCATCTTAAAGGGGCAAGGTATTAAAGGTCAGGTACCGTTTACAGCAGTTATTAATACCGTTCATCAGTCTCAGTGGCTGTTTAAATATAGTTCCTGGAGGTTGAAGCCTTTGAGGTAACAGCAGAATAAGGGGAACCATCCCAACACGAGATTCATAATCTCCCTGTGGCTGCATCATTACTGAGCTGAACAGCGCTAGATCTTACATGTTCAATAGCCCCATTCTCCAGTAGATGTCACCCTGAGTTTGTCTCCAAGATGGAAAATCCCCCCCCAGAGACTGACCCCCAGTTACTGACACTGAATCATTTCACCCCTTGTCACATCTACTTAATCCATCTTCTCACACCCACATCTCTATGAAAGCTGCAATGTTGATCCAATTAAATAAACCAGTTTGAAACCATTTAACACTCATTTCCCTGAAGTATGTGATGAAAAGTTGACTGCTTTTGGGGACTGGTTCCACAGACACCTCCAGTATTGCTCCCAATTCCCCATTCTTCATCTGGGAGACTGGACAGTGAGGGGGGGGGGGGGAGGGGGGACGGGACAGAAGGAGCTCCAGATCCTGTCCTCACACAGTCCATACTCTGCAGCAGGTAGCAGTGATCGGAAGCAGCAACTGTGAATTCCCCATCTGTAATACCTGGGTACTGAGGCCAATTACAGAGTCTCCCATCTGGATCAATGCTCCAGCTGAGATCCAACAACTTGCCTCATACCCCCCCAAAAAAACACCCCTTGCAGCAGTTTGTGTTTTCATTGTTGATCTGGATCAGCTCCCTCACCCACCATCCCCTTGATCCACTCATATGGTGACTAAACCATCAGGGGATTTAACTGTGGAACTAGTTTGCACTAAATTTTGGGCAGCACGGTAGCATGGTGGTTAGTATAAATGCTTCACAGCTCCAGGATCCCAGGTTCGATTCCCGGCTGGGTCACTGTCTGTGTGAGTCTGCACGTCCTCCCCGTGTGTGCGTGGGTTTCCTCCGGGTGCTCCGGTTTCCTCCCACAGTCCAAATATGTGCGGGTTAGGTGGATTGGCCATGAAAAATTGCCTGTAATGTCTTAAAAAGTAAGGTTGGGGGGGGTGGGTTGTTGGGTTACGGGTATAGGGTGGATACGTGGGTTTGAGTAGGGTGATCATTGCTCGGCACAACATCGAGGGCCGAAGGGCCTGTTCTGTGCTGTACTGTTCTATGTCTATGTCTATGTCTAAATTAGTCAGTAAGTCTTGCAATCTCACAATCACCGACTCTCAACCAATCAAATCGTGATGTTCAAAGAAAATTAATTAGGTTTGAATTAAACTATATTGAATACCAACTTCTGAGAATTTGGAGAGATTAGCAAATGTTTACCTGCAGCAGCGACATCTGACAAAGCTCCAGTGGGACTGGACTGAGTCAGCATCAGGAGAAACAGTACCAGGAGCAGTCCTTTCAGCATCTTCAGTGAGTGTCTCAGAGTCAGTGTCAGAATGCTGGTGTCGATCGCTTTTGTGTCTAATCTTGGAGTATTTGATGCTTTTATGATCACACACATGGGGAGTGTGTCTGCTTTCTGGTGATATCATAGGAAAAATACATTTTCCGTAATGCTGTCTGCTCATTTCCATGATTGTAGCCTTCAGCCAAGTATGACTCATACTGCTGGTTAGCTGAAGAATTACAAATGGGACAGCACCTTGCAATGGCGGCCATTGAATGAGTGGTTGTACATTTGGTGGCTTTCGCTCGAGGGGGTATTTTCTGGTGCTTCCCCACCCGATTTGAGGAGTGTTTGATAGCGGTGCACAAGCACTGAAGGATTGCAATACTCTTCTGATTTATGGTTTAGCAGACGAGGAGTGGAACAAATAAGAGGCAGCAGCTTGACGGCGAGAATAGTCGAGGTGAGGAAAAGATAGTGGGAGGTGCTGTTGCATCGCTGCCGCCCAGTGGTCTACAGAGCAGCTTGTGAACCTTTTGAAGAACAAGTTCAAGCAGCAGAGGAAGGAGGCCTCAGAGGACATGGCTATGGTCGTGCAACCATTTAGGGTGGCTATTGAGAGAGTGGAGCAGATGCTGGAGGCGCAGGGCCTGGCACTCCAGAAGGTGGAGGAGTCAATGGAGGACCAGCTGCCCTCGCTGGAAGTGGAGCTGGTGCTGGTGGTGGGTTGGCACATTGCCATAAGAGGTTGAGGGCGAAGGTGGAGGACATGGAGAATCGCTCCAGGAGACAGAATCTCCAGATCGTGGGGCAGCCTGAGGGGATTGAAGGAGTGCAGGCCACTAAATACATGGCAATTATGCTGAAGAAGCTGATAGGGTGCGTGGCTTTGATCATCCCCTCAAGGTAGATCAGACACAAAGGGCGCTGAGGAGGCTGAAGATGGGGGAGCCGTTGAGGGAGATGGTGGTGAGGCTGCATCGCTTCGTCGAGGCGAGAGAAGCAAGCTGAGAACCTGGGGTGGAGTTGGTCAAGCGGCGAGCTGGTCACAACCAGATCAAGGCTGCCCTCGACAAGGATGGGGTGAATTTTTTAGTGCTGTACCATGCTCGTATGTGGGTCATGCATCAGAATCGGGAGTTTTATTTTGATGCAGCGGAGGAGGCGAGTGAGTTTATGAGAGACCATGGACTGGGAAGAGTGTGAGGACACTGATCTTTGGGGATGTTATATGTAGGGAATGTGGGTTCACAGGATGGGTGGTGTGGTGATAGGCCTATGAATATTTTTGTACATTGTTAGTAATGCGACCTCCAACCAGCTGGTGGCATCAGATATCGGTCACGTGATGTGAAACTAAGACATCACCCTGTTCCAGGTGCTGGCTGCGAGACACGGCCTCATCAGAGGGGTGGAACTGAGGGGAGTTGGTGGCCACCATCACCACTCCATAGGATGGTTCTGGGTTGGCAACCAGCAGCCCCTCCTCCCGGTCAATGCCCATAGGGACGGAGGGGCAGCTGGTTCGAGCCCCGGCTGCCCCTGCGTCATCTGGCTCTGCCACCATCAGGTGGCTCCCCAAAGTCTGCATCATTGTGCCGACGCAATCGGTGATGTTCCTCCTTAACTGGGCCATGCTCTGCAGTCCACCTGCAACTGGGACAAGCTGCACAGCGCCTCAGCTGAGACCGGGACATATCCCGCAGCATCTCATCAAGGTCAGTCTCTTATTGGGTCATGACTCCCATTGAGTTGGACAGTGTACTGAGGCCGTCCCATCGAGTTGGACAGTGTACTGAGGCCCTCAGCCATCACTGACTCGCCTTGGACTCCTCCACTCATGCTGCCCAAGTCGTGCACCAGGCTCTCCACGCGGTCGCCACCCTGGCAGTGTTGGCATTTGTGCCACGCATTTCTTTGTGACACCTCCAATCAGCTATGGACCTGCTGTGGAGTGTCGCTGACCTCTCCCTCCGAATATCACGGCCGCACCTTATCGTCTGCAGCAGCTCCAGGGAAACCTGTTCCAGAGGCTAAGCATCTTCGGATCGCTGCCTTGCCTGGGCTTTTCCGCCTCTATGTAATGTACATCTGAAACTATGCTGTGCTCACCAGAATGTGCCCCAGAAGCCTGACCACTAACGTTGCCCACCATGGTACGTGGTGGAGGGTCGGGATGAAAGCTGATATGTGTCGATGGTGGCATCCTCAGAATTCTCCTCCGAGGTGTTCTCATGAGAGGCTGTGGTCGGAGGGGGGGGGGGGGGGGGGGGAGGGGAGGGAGAACCACCCAGGATGGGCCGGCACCGTCGGCTGGAGGGCCTGCTGGAGAATGGACATGTGGTCAGTGGGAGGGGTGCATCAGTGTGTATTGCATCAACAACTCACATCTGACGGTCCATCTGGGTGGAGCCCACTGGATCCTCACTTCTGCGCTGTGAGCAAGGGGGTAGTTGTGGGACATCTCATGCGGAGACATGGAGTGGGCATCATTAGCCGCACGCGTAGTTCACCACGATTGGGGAGTTTGGGCAGAAAAAGGTTTTGGGGGGGAGAGGTGGGGTATCTGGGTAGGGGGCTTGGGTGGGGTGAATGATCATGTGGGGGGCCAAAGTTTTTGTGGGGCATTGGAGAGTGGGCAGCATGTTTGGCCAGGGCATGGCATGGTGCTGGGTGGGGGCGAGGCCAGGTGCATTCCCGTGGAGGGAGGGGGTCCAGTGTCAACTCACCCTTGTGGCTCGGTGTAAGCCATTGACCTTGCGGCACTGGGTGCCTGTCCTCCTGGTCAAGCTGCCCGGGCTGACAGCCGCTGCCACTTGCCGCCCAGGTGGCAATGGCTGTACTGTGGCTTAGTCTCCGGGACCCTGAATCGTGGGGCTAGTCGTCTCGGCACCATGGCTGCGAACTGAATGGTGTTCGCTGTGAAAGATCTATTTAGTGATGCTCTACCTTGTTAATGGGGAGCTGGTGAGTGGGGTTCCTGCTAATGCCTGGTGAGCCATGACTTGCAGCGTGAAGCCTGTGGGGCTTCCTTAAGTGAATAAAATTGGATTGTGGTGCCAGCCTCGCCGGGTCGATCTCAAGAAGCTTGCGAAGGTTCCCGCTCGCACCCATTGGGTCGGTTCAGGTTTGTGGATTGGGTTCAGCTGTTGTGTAAGGTGCCAAAGGCTAGTGCCCGGATGAATAGGATTAGGTTGGAGTACTTTGAGCTACACCAGGGGACAAGTCAGCACTTCCTGCTGATTTTTGCTCTGGTGATAGAACTGTTGGCAATGGTGCTCATGGCGTGAAGGGCATGGCGTGGAGAGGGATTGAGTGGGAAGGGGTACACCACAAGGGTCTCCTTGTATGCAGATGACCTCCTGTTGCACATTTCCAACTGCTGGGGAATTTTAATAGGATCATGGGAATCCTGGGGAAGTTGGGCGTTTCTCAGGATATAAATTGAACACAGGGAAAAGCCAGGTGTTCCCAATAAACGTCAGGGAGCAGGAGAGGAGGTTGCTGGAGTTGCCATTCCGGGTGGTGGGGGAGAGTTTCCGCTATGACAGGATACTGGTGGTGCGGAGCTGGGCCCAGCTGCATAAGTTGAACTTGGTGCAATTGGTGGAGGGTATGAAGGTGGACTTCAAGAGGTGAGATGTGTCCCCCTTGTCTTTGGCAGGGCGTGGACAGACAGTTTGTATTTCAGAACCGACCAATCTTTGTTTCCAAGCCCTTTTTTTGCAAAGGTGAATGGGATAATTTCAAGGTTCCTGTGGATGGGGAAAGACTGCCAGGCGTGTTGGGTGTTTCTGGAAAGGAATCAATGAGGGGGTGGCCTGGCTTTGCCGAGCCTGCTGAATTGCTACTGGGCTGCAAACATCGCCATGGTTAGGAAATGGGTGGTGGAGGCGGCGTTGTGTCGAGGACCAGATTGAGGGCACTGTTGTTGGCCGGTCCGGTAGTGGTATCAGCGTTGAGGGTTTGGAACCAGTGTAGGCAACACTTCTGGCTGGAAGGTATGTCCATGTGGGTGCCGATATGCAACAACCATAGGTTTGCGCCGGCGGGGCAGGACACGAGGTCCCTGGGGTGACAGGAGTTGGGGATAGAGTACTTCGGGGACTTGTTTGTGGGAGGAAAGTTTGCAGGCCTGGAGGAGTTTGAGGAGACTTATCAGTTGCCTGAGGGAAATAGGTTCAGGTACCTGCAGGTGAGGGACTGTGTTAGAAAAGAGGTGCCGTCCTTTCCAGAGCTGCCACTGCTGGTGCTGCAAGACCGAGGATGACATTAGGGAGGGGAGAATGCGGATATATGGAGAGCTGGTGGATAGGGAGGGTGCTCCTGTGGAGGAGGTCAGACGCAAGTGGGAGAAACAGTTGGGGGTGGAGTTGAGAGCCGGGGGTGTGAAGGGAAGCCCTGAGGAGGGTGAGTGCTTCCTCATCAGTGCGAGGTTAAGCCTCTTCCAATTTAAGGTGGTGTTGTAGCCAGTCTAATCCCCTCCATCTTTCCTCCTCTATTTCTCCCTTACGGGTGCTCTCTCCCCCAACCCCCTCCGTCTTCTTTCCCCCTGCATCTGTAGCTAAAACCCCTTTCCCCGTTTGTTCCCCTGCTTACCCCCCTAATATCCGTATCTGCTACCCTTTCTTCCCCCTTGCTGGTGACACGCTGCGGCCTCTTTCTTCCTCATGAATCCCAGTGCTAGCTACCTCGCTAGTGGCACTCCTCCCGGGATTGTTGCACTTCCTCCCGTTGCCTGATCTCTGGGCTCTCTGTCCACCATTTCCCCCACCTTACCCTGGGTGCTTAGCTGTACTTAGATCATCCTTCCCTCTCTTGCTGCTCTCGTCTCCAAACGATATTCTTCTGCGTAAAGCGGTCGCTGTGGCAATGGTCTCGTGTTGGCTGGTCAGAGAGTAAAAGCTTATTTTTTTGTTTAAAACTTGGTGTTATAAGAGTCTCATTCTGAGGGCTCGTCGTCGCTGCTCCTGCTGCCACTTCGCAGGCCTTTCTCTGTGACGAATGTGTCAGCGTACATAGGGAACATGAAAAAGTGCTCCTTGCCTTGAAACATGACCAAAAAAATTCCGAATCTTACTCCATTTCTGTGCAGCGTGGCCTTCGCTTTGTTAAATTCGGCCCGACACTTGGCCAGGTCAGCCACAATAACCTGGTAGATCCGGATCTTGTGACCTTCTCAGCTGCAGTTTTTGGACTGCGTAGCCTAGCGCAGGATTCTTTCCCGGTGCTGGTACCGGTGCATTTTTGAAATTATCGTCCTCTGCACTTCCCCGCTTTTGGGCTTTGGTAGGAGCGACCGGTGCGCTCTGTCAATTTCTGGTGGTCCCTTCCCACCAGGTTAACAGCATTTGGCCATATAGGCTATGGGGTTCCTAACTTAGATCCCCTCCGGTCGGCCCACGATTCGTAGGTTCTGCCGCCTCGACCGGTTCTCCTGATCCTCAATCTATCCTCTCAGGTTGCCTTGTGTCGTGATAAGCCTCGCCACCTCCTTTTCCAGGGTGATGATCCAGTCGCTCTGGTCCATTGCAGCCCATTCCAGATCTTTAATCGTTGCCACCTGGGCCTCCAGTCGCTTTTCTGCTTTGTCCAGGACCACCTGCATGGTCACCAGAGCTTCGGCCACTGCACCCTTCACAGCAGCTTGTGTGTCCGATTTCAACTCATCTCGGTGTTCCCTCAACTCTCTTGACAGAAAATCCTCCATCCATCCCGTGGTGAAGGGGGGCTTCTCGTGCAAAGGGTTGGTCCTCTTGCACTAGTGAAGTCCGGGTTTCACCCCCTCATGCGCTGGTTGACTCGGCCGGTTACTGTTTGTCCAGGCTCTTCCCACTTCAGGTCCCCAATCTTCCTCTGGACTTGTTCTTTCGCACAGAACATAGAACATAGAACAGTACAGAACAGAACAGGCCCTTCGGCCCTCGATGTTGTGCCGAGCAATGATCACCCTACTCAAACCCACGTATCCACCCTATACCCATAACCTAACAACCCCCCCCCCCCACTTAACCTTACTTTTTAGGACACTACGGGCAATTTAGCATGGCCAATCCACCTAACCCGCATCTTCCCTTCTTTCTTCATTTTGTTAGTGTGGGGATGATTTGAAATGAAATGAAAATGAAATGAAATGAAAATCGCTTATTGTTACGAGTAGGCTTCAATGAAGTTACTGTGAAAAGCCCCTAGTCGCCACATTCCGGCGCCTGTCCGGGGAGGCTGTTACGGCTGCTTCATTTGCGGGCATTATTCGGGTAGAAAGTGCCTATTTTTTAGGTTCGGGGAAGGAAAGCCACCTGACGTGCAACTTCTCAGCGCATCCCCATCACTGGAAAACCCTTGCGATATGTCTGACCACTTTCACAGATCTGTCCACCTGCAACCCATAACATATGTCCGTGCATTCTTTAGAATGGAACTATTATGCTGGATTCTCCTCCGTTGGGATTGATGTTATCGTCATCAATCTTTGCCACATATCCATGGTGCATCTTCCAATGAAATAATATACTCCCCACAGCACCAAGCTCCCACGCTGTGACTATTGCAGAGGAAAATGAACTTGTCAATAGGCAAGCCATTATTCCAGGTCCCGAAAAAGAATTGTGATCCTGTGACCATAGTGCAGCAGGAAAACCAGTGATCCCGTGACCAGAGTGTAGCAGCAAAACCAGTGATCCCGTGACCAGAGTGCAGCAGGAAAACCAGTGATCCCGTGACCAGAGTGCAGCAGGAAATCCAGTGATCCCCTGACCAGCGTGCAGCAGGAAAACCAGTGATCCCGTGAACCATGGTGCATCACATGTGGATTAAGAACAAAGAACAGTACAGCACAGGAACAGGCCGTTCGGCCCTCCAAGCCTGTGCCGACCATACTGCCCGTCTAAACTAAAATCTTCTACAGGGTCCGTATCCCTCTATTCCCATCCTATTCATGTATTTGTCAAGATGCCCCTTAAATGTCACTATCGTCCCTGCTTCCAGCCCTCCTCTGGCAGCGGGTTCCAGGCACCCAATACCCTCTGTGTAAAAAAACTTGCCTCGTACATCTCGTCTAAACCTTGCCCGTCGCACCTTAAACCTATGCCCCCTAGTAATTGACCCCTCTACCCTGGGAAAAAGTCTCTGACTATCCACCCTGTCTATGCCCCTCATAATTTGGTAGACCTCATTCCAGTGAGAACAAATTATGTTTATTCAACCTCCCCTCATAGCTAATGTGTCCATAGCAGGCAAAATCCTGGTAAATATCTTCTGCACCCTCTCTAAACCCTCCACATCCTTCTGGTAGTGTGGCGACCAGAATTGAACTGTATACTCAAAGTGTGGCCCAACTAAGGTTCTATACAGCTGCAACATGACTTGCCAATTTTTATACTCAATGCCCCGGCCAATGAAGGCAACCATGCCGTATGTCATCTTGACTATCTTCTCCACCTGTGTTGCCCCTTTCAGTGACCTGTGGACCTGTACACCTAGATCTCTCTGACTGTCAATACTCTTGAGGGTTGTACCATTCACTGTATATTCCCTACCTGTATTAGACCTTCCAAAATGCATTACCTCACATTTGTCCAGATTAAACTCCATCTGTCATCTCTCCGCCCAAGTCTCCAAACAATCTAAATCCTGCTGTATCCTCTGACAGTCCTCATCGCTATCCGCAATTCCACCAACCTTTGCGTCGTCCGCAAACTTGCTAATCAGACCAGTTACATTTTCCTCCAAATCATCTGTATATACTACGAACAGCAAAGGTCCCAGCACTGATCCCTGCAGAACACCACTAGTCACAGCCCTCCAATCAGAAAAGCACCCTTCCATTGCTACTCTTTTGCCTTCTATGACCTAGCCAGTTCTGTATCCATCTTGCCAGCTCACCTCTGATCCCGTGTGACTTCAACTTTTGTACCAGTCTGCCATGAGGGACCTTGTCAAAGGCCTTATTGAAGTCCATATAGACAACATCCACTGCCCTACCTGCATAAATCAGCTTGGTGATCTCCTCGAAAAACTCTTATCAAGTTAGTGAGACACGACCTCCCCTTCACAAAACCGTGCTGCCTCTCGCTAATACGTCCATTTGCTTCCAAATGGGAGTAGATCCTGTCTCAAAGAATTCTCTCCAATAATTTCCCTACCACTGACGTAAGGCTCACCGACCTGTAGTTCCCTGGATTATCCTTGCTACCCTTCTGAAACAAAGGAACAACATTGGCTATTCTCCAGTCCTCTGGGACAGCACCTGAAGACAGTGACGATCCAGATTTCTGTCAAGGCCTCAGCAATTTACTCTCTTGCCTCCTTCAATATTCTGGGGTTGATCCCATCAGGCCCTGGGGACTTATGTACCTTAATATTTTTCAAAACGCCAATCACTTCGTCTTTTTGGATCTCAATGTGACCCAGGCTATCTACACACCCTTCTCCAGACTCAACATCCACCAATTCCTTCTTTTGGTGAACACTGATGCAAAATATTCATTAGTACCTCCACCCATTTCCTCTGGCTCCAGACATAGATTCCCTCCCCTGTCCTTCAGTGTGCCAACCCTTTCCCTGGCTGCCCTCTTTCTTTTTATGTACTTGTAAAATCTCTCGTTATGCAAGGTTCCCGAAATTTGCCGTATTTATCCTTCTTCCGCAGAGGAACATGCTGGTCCTAAATTCCTTTCAATTGACATTTGAAAGCCTCCCAGATGTCAGATGTTGATTTGCCCTCAAACATCCGCCCCCAATCTAGGTTCTTCAGTTCCCGCCTAATATTGTTATAATTAGACTTCCCCAACTTCCCCAGGGGCTGATATAGCACAGGGCTAAATAGCTGGCTTTCAAAGCAGGCCAAGGCAGGCCAGCAGCATGGTTCAATTCCCGAACCAGCCTCCCCAAAACTTGCGCCGGAATGTGGCGACTAGGGGCTTTTCACAGTAACCTCATTTGAAGCCTACTTGTGACAATAAGCGATTTTCTTTCATTTCATTTTTTTTTGAACAATCACTCCAGGACCAGTCTTATCCTTGTCCACCAGCACTTTAAAACTTACTGAATTGCCTTCACTGTTCCGAAATGCTCCCCTACTGAAACTTCTACCACTTGGCCAGGTTCATTCCCCAATACCAGGTCCAGTCCGGCCCCTTCCCTACTTGGACTATCTACATATTGGTTTAAGAAGCCTCCTGAATGCTCCTTAGAACTCTGCCCCTTCCAAGCCCCTCGCACTGAGTGAGTCCCAGTCAATATTGGGGAAGTTAAACTTTCCCATCACAACAACCCTGTTGTTTTTACTCGTTTCCAAAATCTGCCTACCTATCTGCTCCTCTATCTCCCACTGGCTGTTGGGTGGCCTGTAGTAAGTAGTAACCCCAGCATTGTGACTGCACCCTTTTTATTCCTGATCTCTACCCATATAGCCTTGCTGCCCTTGGAGGTGTCCTCCCGGAGTACAGCTATGATATTTTCCCTAACCAGTAGCGCAACTCCTCCATCCCTTTTACATCCCCCTCTATCCCACCTGAAACATCTAAATCCTGGAATGTTTAGCTGCCAATCCTGTCCTTCCCTCAACCAGGTCTCTGTAATGGCAACAACATCATAGTTCCAAGTACTAATCCATGCTCTAAGATTGTCTCGTAAATCTACGGGATCTTTATTTGCTGTATCTGCTATTTAATGCCTAATATCACACCATCTACTGGATGCAACCCACTGGAATCAGAACAAGCCGTAGCCAGCGGGGGGGGGCAGAAAGTCCAGGGTCCCAGGTTCGGTTCCCGGCTGGGTCACTGTCTGTGCGGAGTCTGCACGTCCTCCCCGTGTGTGCGTGGGTTTCCTCCGGGTGCTCCGGTTTCCTCCCACAGTCCAAAGATGTGCGGGTTAGGTGGATTGGCCATGCTAAATTGCCCGTAGTGTCCTAAAAAGTAAGGTTAAGGGGGAAGTTGTTGGGTTGCGGGTATAGGGTGGATATGTGAGTTTGAGTAGGGTGATCATTGCTCGGCACAACATCGAGGGCCGAAGGGCCTGTTCTGTGCTGTACTGTTCTAAAAGTGAGTTACCTGCCATAGGATTCCTAGCCTTAGACCTGCCCTGGCAGCCAAAGTATTAATGTGGCTAGTCCAATTCAATTTCTGACCAATAGTTTACCCCTAGGATGTTGATTGTGGGGAATTCAACAATGGTAATGTCACTGAATGTCAATGATCCTCTCTGTAGGAGATGATTATTGCCTGACACGTGTGTGGCGTGAATGTACAACCCCCGGAGGGTCGCCTGCTTTGTGGTGGTCTGCTGTGTCCTCCACAACCTGGGACAGCAGAGGGGAAACATGCTGGAGGTGGAGGAGGAACATGCGGCATTTTCTGAGGAGGAGCCTGACCAGGAGGAGCTGGAGGACGAGAGACCCGTGGGAGCAGATAGAGGATGGAGCGAGGGTCGGGCATGCCCGGAGGACGAAGCATGTCCTCATCCTCGCCCATTTCTCATAGTATGTGGCTTTGTCATTTCACCCCCCCATCCCATCCAATGGGCCTTCACCCCCCCATCCATTCCGCTAGCCTAATCCGCCCCTCCCTCCCCACCCCACCCTAACCATTCGCCCACCCATTTCCCCCGCCGCCTCCCCCAAATCGCCTGTTCCACCTTCCCAGGGTCTGCGTAACATCACTCCAGGGTGATCTCGGACCACTATGCCTGGGGGGGAGGGGAGTGGGCTGGGGGAGGGTTGAGGGAAACTGGGGGAGGGTATGATGTGTTTGGGTAGGCTGGCTCTATGTGGATTGCGTTTGATGCAGTGTAGAGAGAGACAGGCTTCCAACACTTGATGAGATGCACACAATTTATTTAACATCTAACTATATTACATGCTTGAGGCACCCTCAATTACGACGTGAAAGCGAGGTCGGTAATCTACAGGCTTTAATCTACAGTGAACTGAATAGCATCCGAGAGAAGTAGCAGGGTAGCATGGGGTTAGCATAAATGCTTCACAGCTCCAGGGTCCCAGGTTCGATTCCCGGCTGGGTCACTGTCTGTGTGGAGTCTGCACGTCCTCCCCTGTGTGCGTGGGTTTCCTCCGGGTGCTCCGGTTTCCCTCCCACAGTCCAAAGATGTGCGGGTTAGGTGGATTGGCCATGCTAAATTGCCCGTAGTGTCCTAATAAAAGTAAGGTTAAGCGGAATGTTATTGGGTTACGGGTATAGGGTGGATACGTGGGTTTGAGTAGGGTGATCGTGGCTCGGCACAACATTGAGGGCCGAAGGGCCTGTTCTGTGCTGTACTGTTCTATGTTCTATGTTCTAAGTGTGCTCCCCACATGGAGCCTTATCCTATATACCGTTCCTGGGGGCGTAGCCAGAGGCGGAGTCCCCCAGGGTTCCAAGCATCTTAAAGGGGCAAGGTATTAAAGGTCAGGTACCGTTTACAGCAGTTATTAATACTGTTCATCACAATGCTTAACTGTGGGTTGACACTATGCTGACTTGACTGGAGACCTGAGGCTAGCCTGGCCAGACTAACTGGACTACCACATGGTGTTTGTACTAGCTGCTGCTCACGGGTTCTGGCTGCCTCAGAGGCTGGATCCCAAGAGAGCAGGAAAACTTGTGCCTCTGGCTTTATAGTGGTAGTGTCCTGTCTGGTGATTGGCTGCTGTGTTCTGTGTGCTCACTGGTCATCCTGTGTGTCAATCTGCCTGTCAATCACTGCCTGTCTGCACTCCATCAGATACATGGATGTATATTATGACAGGGTGCAGTTCCCGGCCCTCAGTGGTGAATAACGTGACAGGGACTTCACATGTAACATGTTTTAATGGTGACCCTAACTTTCCCTAGCTATCAGTGGTGCCACCCGCCGCCCCCACCCCAATGTCCTCTCAGTGATCCTCAAACTGCTTAGCCCTCCATGCTCTGCAGCTACGTCTAGGTGTGGCCCCTAGATACACACCAGAGGTGGAGGCAGCCTGCTGCTTACCGCACTCTGTGGCCTTTGATGCCTTTGCTGGGTGTCCACTGAAGGGGCTGGGTACCTGACCTGCCTCGCAGTGCCGCCATCTTCCTCCCGCTGACTCAGAGATGTGCACTTGTCAGGAGAAGGGATTCGGGAGAGCTGGTGACCGGCACCATCCCCGCTGTCGGGAGGCTCCGGGTTAGTCTCTTGTTCCGGAATGTGGAGACTCGGGGCTTTTCACAGTGACATCATTGAAGCCTACTTGTGACAATAAGTGATTATTAATTAATTAATTATTATCTCCTCCTGCTCAGTTTCCCTGGACCTTGGGGGCACCTTGGGATAGAGGCTGGAGGCTCCGAAGTCATCTGGCTTCCCATTGGCTGCAGCATAGTGTCGGCACCCTCGGTGATGCCCCTCTGTAACCTGGCCATGCTCTGCCGCACCTCACCAATGTCCACCTACATCAGGGACATGGTCCTCAGTTACTGGGACATGCTCTGGAGCGCCTCAGCAATGGCCACATGAGACTGGCACACGGCCCTCAGTGATTGGGACATGCTCCACAGCCCTTCGGCAATGTCCATCTGCATCAGGGACATGTTCCCCATGTGAGCGGGACATGCTGTCAAAGCCTTTAGCCTTTAGTCACTGACTGAGCTACGCCTTAGACACCACCATTTATGCTGCTGGCACAGTGCACCAGATGTTCTACTGTGGTCGCTACCCTAGCATTGCCAGCACCATCTCCTGCCTCCATAACCATAGTCCTCCAATCGACTATGGATCTGCTGGAATGTCACTGACATCACCCTCTGAATCTCACGGCCGCACCCTGACCTGGAGCATCAGCTCCAGGATAACCTGGTCCAGAGGCTTGGCATCGGACTAGGACCCAGCTGGGTCCTGGGATGCAGCAGACCTCCAACTGCTGACTCCAGTGGATAGACCAACCTCCACCTGATGTGCACCACTGTGTGGCATTCTCCAGATTGTGCTCCAGACGCCTGCCCACTAATATCGCCCACCAAGGTGTGTGTCTCTGCACTGGGGGGTGGTGATGACAGCTGTGATACTTCAATGGTGGCATACTCGGAACTATCCTCCGAGGTGTTCTTTTGGAAGGCAGGGTGGAGGGAGGCACCCCTGATGGGATGGCAGCATCAGATGTAGAACCTACAGGAGGATGGACATGTGATCAGAGAGGAGGGAAGGAGCATTGTGTCTGGCATGAACAACACACATGTGACAGGTCATCTGGTGGGGCCGGTGGGATATTCAGCTTGACCAAGCCCGACATTGGTGACCGTTCTGTCCTCAGCCACTCCCATGAACTCCAGGGCCTGATCCTCATCGGAGGTAAGGACTCGATGTTTGGCACCCTGATTCCCATCTGTTATGGGCCAACCTCCCCAGCGTGGACAGAGAGGGTCATTGTAAACCGCGTACTTCATCATCACGGGGATGGCAGGTGTGGGCACCACTGTTGGGAATGGTGGAGTGTGCTCGTGGGTGCCAGTGTGTGCTGGGACAAAGGCGTGGTATTAGGGTGGGGTGGGGGGTCGCATTGTGCATTGCCAACTGCAGAGTCTTCAGGGTGGGGACGGGTTGACAGGCGGGACTGATATCAGGGATCAATGCCAACTCATCCATGCGGTCGGTGGAGGTCGTTAAGCTTCTTGTAGACTGGGTGGCAGTCCTCCTAGTAACAGTCACTGCACTGCCTCCCAGGTGGTACTGGCTGACCGTGCGTGACCCTCGGGGCCCACTTGGGTAAATAGGATGTCCCGTCTGGGGCATCGTTATCGGCCCTAATTGTGGTAGCTACCCATCGCGGTCTCGATAGGAAGGCCGTTAGGCACCCGGCAATTCTTACTCGCTACCGCAAATGTGGGATGCAAAAAGTACCCGCAATTAAAAGACAAGGAATGTTCACGTTTATTGAAATGGACTCGAGTATAAAAGTAGAGAAGTGTTGCTGCAATTGTGTGTTGGTGAAACCAGATCTGGAGGATTGTGTCCAGTTTTGGCCTCCTTATTTGAGGAAGGATGCGGTGGTATCGGAGGCAGTTCAGAAGAGGTTGACAAGATTGATTCTGGGGATGAAAGGGTTGACGTATGCGCAGAGATTGAAGTTTGGGCTTATACTCGCTGGAATTTCGAAGGATGAGATGGGATCTGACTGAAAAAGGGATTGATAAACTAAACAGAGATCAAATGTTCCCTCTTCTAGGGCAATCTAGAACGAGAGGTCCTGGATATAGGTTGAGAGGCAGTAGATTTAGAACTGAGATGAGGAGGAACTACTCCTCGCAGAGGGAATGCATTTATGGTACTTGCTGCCCCATGATTGGGCGGCACGGTAGCACAGGTGTTCGCACCATTGCTTCACAGCGCCTGAGTCCCTGGTTTGATTCTCGGCTTGGGTCACTGTCTATACGGGGTCTGCACGTTCTCCATGTGCTTGCGTGGCTTTCCTCCGGGTGCTCCGGTTTCCTCATACAAGTCCCGAAATACGTGCTTGTCAGGTGATTTGGACATTCTGAATCCTCCCTCAGTGTACCCGAACAGGCGACTACAGTATTTTCACAATAACTTCATTGCAGTGTTAATGTGAGCCTACTTGTGACAATAATAAAGATTATTATTATGTTGAGGTGGAATCTGAGTCATTAAATGGTTTAAAGAAGGAGATAGATATATTTCTGATTAAAAACGGGTTATAGGGATATGGACAACAGGTGGGAGGTGGATTTGAGACCAGGAAGAGATTAGCCATGATCTGACTGAATGGCGGAGCAGGCTCAAAGGGCTGAATTGCCTTTTTCTGCTCCTAATTCCCATGTGCCAGCAGAGGGCAGCAGAGCAGAGCTTATGATTGGCTGTTCCGGGGAGATTTGCATACATGCAGTGCGGTCAGCGTAAGTTGAAGGTGCACCTGCATCAGTGACTCGAGGAGTTCGACGGAAGGCGAGCATCCAGCAGAGGGCAGCAGAGCAGAGCTTCTGATTGGCTGTTCCGGGGAGATTTGCATACGTGCAGTGCGGTCAGTGTAAGTTGAAGGTGTGATGGGGCTGTTCTCGAGTGACAGCTTTACCCGAAACACTACTTACGTAGTGTCTCTCACCCATCCTCCTCCTCTAACCAAAAATAAAGTTCTGTCCGTTAGATTGCTAAACTAACAAGTTTTTTTTATTTTTATTTTTCAGTAGTTGGGAAGTTAGTTCAGTGGGAATGGAGGCTAGGGCAGTTGAATGTTCCTCCTGCAGAATGTGGGAGGAAAGGGTCACCTCTAGTGTCCCTTCTGACTACATCTGCAGGAAGTGCACCCAACTCCAGCTCCTCGAGAGCCGCGTTAGGGACCTGGAGCTGGATGAACTTCGGATCATTCGGGAGGCGGAGGAGGTTATTGAGAGGAGTTATAGGGAGGTAGTCACACCTCAGGTAAAAGAAGAAGGTAGATGGGTTACCGTCAGGGGAGGGAGAGGGAACCGGCAGGCAGTGCAGGGATCCCCTGTGGTCGTTCCCCTCTATAACAAGTATACCGTTTTGGATACTGTTGCGGGGACGACTTACCAGGGGTAAGCAATAGGGCACAGGTCTCTGGCACAGAGTCTGTCCCTGTTGCTCAGAAGGGAAGGGAGAAGAGGAACAGAGCACTTGTCATTGGGGACTCAATAGTTAGAGGAACAGACAGGAGGTTCTGTGGGAACGAAAGAGACTCACGGTTGGTGTGTTGCCTCCCAGGTGCCAGGGTTCGTGATGTCTCTGATCGTGTTTTTGGGATCCTTAAGGGAGAGGGGGAGCAGCCCCAAGTCGTGGTCCACATAGGTACCAACGACATAGGTAGGAAGAGAGATGGGGATTTGAGACAGAAATTCAGGGAGCTAGGGTGGAAGCTGAGAGCTAGAACAAACAGAGTTGTTATCTCTGGGTTGTTACCCGTGCCACGTGCTAGCGAAGTGAGAAATAAGGAGAGAGAGGAGTTGAACACGTGGCCACAGGGATGGTGCAGGAGGGAGGGTTTTGGTTTCCTGGATAATTGGGGCTCATTCTGGGGTAGGTGGGACCTCTACAAACAGGATGGTCTTCACCTGAACCAGAGGAGTACCAATATCCTGGGCGGGAGATTTGCTAGTGCTCTTCAGGGGGGTTTAAACTAATTCAGCAGGGGGATGGGAACCTAAATTGTAGTCCCAGTGTACAGGATGTTGAGAGTAGTGAGGTCGGGGATAGGGTTAAAAGTTCGAAAGAGGGCACCGGCAAGCAGGACGCTGGTTTGAAGTGTGTCTACTTCAACGCCAGGACCATCCGGAATAAGGTGGGTGAGCTTGCAGCATGGGTTGGTACCTGGGATCTCGATGTTGTGGCGATTTCGGAGACATGGGTAGAGCAGGGACAGGAAATGGGTTGTTGCAGGGTTCCAGGATTTAGATGTTTCTGTAAGAACAGAGAAGATGGTAAAGAGGGGGGGTGTGGCATTGTTAATCAAGGAAAGTATTACGGCGGTAGAAAGGACGCTTGAGGACTCGTCTACTGAGGCAGTATGGGCCGAGGTTAGGAACAGTAGAGGAGAGGTGACCCTGTTGGGAGTTGTCTATAGACCTCCGAATAGTTCCAGAGATGTAGAGGAAAGGATTGTAAAGATGATTCTAGACAGGAGCGAGAGTAACAGGGTAGTTGTTATGGGGGACTTTAACTTTCCAAATATTGACTGGAAAATACTATAGTTCGAGTACTATAGATGGGTCAGTTTTTGTGCAGTGTGTGCAGGAGGGTTTTCTGACACAGTATGTAGACAGGCCAACAAGGGGCGAGGCCACATTGGATTTGGTACTGGGTAATGAACCCGGCCAGGTGTTAGATTTAGATGTAGGTGAGCACTTTGGTGATAGTGATCACAACTCGGTTATGTTTACTTTAGCAAAGGGCAGGGATAGGTATATACCGCAAGGCAAGAATTATAGCTGGGGGAAAGGCAATTATGATGCTATTCGGCAAGATTTAGGATGTATAGGATGGGGAAGGAAACTGCAGGGGATGGGTACAATCGAAATGTGGAGCTTTTTCAAGGAACAGCTACTGCGTGTCCTTGATACGTATGTACCTGTCAGGCAGGGAGGAATTTGTCGAGCAAGGGAACCGTGGTTTACTAAGGAAGTTGAAGCACTTGTCAAGAGGAAGAAGAAGGCTTATGTTAGGATGAGACATGAAGGCTCAGTTAGGGCAGTTGAGAGTTACAAGTTAGCCAGGAAGGACCTAAAGGGAGATTTAAGAAGAGCGAGGAGAGGACACGAAAAGTTGTTGGTGGATAGGATCAAGGAAATCCCCAAGGCTTTCTATAAGTATATCAGGAACAAAAGAATGACTAGAGTAAGATTAGGGCCAATCAAGGATAGTAGTGGAAAGTTGTGTGTGGAATCAGAGGAGATAGGGGAAGCATAAATGGATATTTTTCGTCAGTGTTTACACTGGAGAAAGACAATGTTGTCGAGGAGAAACACTCAGGTTCAGTCGACCAGGCTAGATGGAATTGAGGTTCAAAAGGAGGAGGTGTTAGCAATTTTAGAAAATGTCAAAATAGATAAGTCCTCTGGGCCAGATGGGATTTATCCTAGGATTCTCTGGGAAGCCAGGGAGGAGATTGCAGAGCCTTTGTCCTTGATCTTTATGTCGTCTTTGTCGACAGGAATAGTGCCGGAAGACTGGAGGATAGCAAATGTTGTCCCCTTGTTCAAGAAGGGGAGTAGAGACAACCCTGGTAATTATATACCTGTGAGCCTTACTTCGGTTGTGGGTAAAATGTTGGAAAAGGTTATAAGAGATAGGGTTTATAATCATCTTGAAAAGAACAAGTTGATTAGCGATACTCAACACGGTTTTGTGACGGGTAGGTCATGTCTCACAAACCTTATTGAGTTTTTTGAGAAGGTGACCAAACAGGTGGATCAGGGTAAAGCTGTTGATATGGTGTATATGGATTTCAGTAAGGCGTTTGATAAGGTTCCCCACGGTAGGCTATTGCAGAAAATAAGGAAGCATGGAATTGAAGGTGATTTAGCGGTTTGGATCAGTAATTGGCTAGCTGAAAGAAGACAGAGGGTGGTGGTTGATGGCAAATGTTCATCCTGGAGTTCAGTTACTAGTGGTGTACCGCAAGGATCTGTTTTGGGGCCACTACTGTTTGTCATTTTTATAAATGACCTGGAAGAGGGTGTAGAAGGATGGGTTAGTAAATTTGCAGATGACACGAAGGTCGGTGGAGTTGTGGATAGTGCTGAAGGATGTTATAGGATAAAGAGGGACATAGATAAGCTGCAGAGCTGGGCTGAGAGGTGGCAGATGGAGTTTAATGCGGAAAAGTGTGAGGTGGTTCACTTTGGAAGGAGTAACAGGAATGCAGAGTACTGGGCTAATGGCAAGATTCTTGGTAGTGTAGATGAACAGAGAGATCTCGGCATCCATGTACATAAATCCTTGAAAGTTGCCACCCAGGTTAATAGGGCTGTTAAGAAGGCATATGGTGTGCTCGCCTTTATAAGCAGGGGGATTGAGTTTCGGAACCACAAGGTCATGCTGCAGCTGTACATAACTCTGGTGCGGCCGCACCTGGAGTACTGCGTGCAGTTCTGGTCACCACATTATAGGAAGGATGTGAAGCTTTGGAAAGGGTTCAGAGGAGATTTACTAGGATGTTGCCCTGGTATGGAGGGAAGGTCTTAGGAGGAAAGGGCTCAGGGAATTGAGGTTGTTTTCGTTAGAGAGGAGAAGGCTGAGAGGTGACTAATAGAGACATATAAGATAGTCAGAGGGTTAGATAGGGTGGACAGTGAGAGTCTTTTTCCTCGGATGGTGATGACCAACACGAGGGGACATAGCTTTAAATTGAGGGGTGATAGATATAGGACAGATGTCAGAGGCAGTTTCTTTACTCAGAGAGTAGTAGGGGTGTGGAACGCCCTGCCTGCAACAGTAGTAGACTCGCCAACTTTAAGGGCATTTAAGTGGTCACTGGATAGACATATGGATGAAAATGGAATAGTCAGATAGGCTTCAGATGGTTTCACAGATCGGCGCAACATCGAGGGCCGAAGGGCCCGTCCTGCGCTGTAGTGTTCTATGTTCTATGTTCTATGTTCCGACCATACTTTAATCTAACGCACCCTGTGCCTAGTTCCCCAGCTAGCCTATGTACATGACTCTTATTTAGTAATTGTGTCTTCTCGTTCTCCAGCTATGAAATTTCCATGGTTTATATTTATCTTTGAATTATTCAGAGCTTTCTTACATAGTTTCCTCTAAATTGTCTTTCAATATTAGGTCTAAAGAATGATCTTTCTTCACATTATTTAAACTGACTCAGAGCCTCCCTCACCCGAGGGGTCGATGCCCAACAGGGAAATACACTCAGCACATTCAGCAG
Source organism: Scyliorhinus canicula (assembly GCF_902713615.1). Classification (NCBI taxonomy): domain Eukaryota; kingdom Metazoa; phylum Chordata; class Chondrichthyes; order Carcharhiniformes; family Scyliorhinidae; genus Scyliorhinus; species Scyliorhinus canicula. Next base: position 48,354,859 of record NC_052158.1, on the reverse strand, counting down.
CAACACTTGCAAATTATTCAAATGTTTAAGGTCCATTTGCAAGTTGACACATCAGCTTCAGTTACAGAGACAGACTGTCAATGATAATATCCTCAACGGCTGAATACCTACAGCATTCTGGGATAGAGAATTTCAAAGATCCAAAATCCTCGGAGAGAAATAATATTCCGCATGTTTCAGCTTTTGTGGCTGCCCCTTATCTGAGACTCCTAGGTCCGGACTCCCCGGTTAGTGTGTGCACAGAAATGGGTGGATATGTCATTGAAAGATGACTAGTAACCTGTGGATAAACATGAGAACAGAAGGTCAGTGTACAGTTTATTTTAAATAGTGTCCTTGATACAAACACACATAGAGTTTGCAATGCTCCCCGTATGTTATTGTCTGAATAAAGATTGTAGACTTCCAGTTAACACAGATGCTTTGTTTAGTAGGTTTGTTCTGTCTCCAGAGCTCAACCACATGTTTATACAGTCAAGAGGCAAAATAAGAGAAGCTAAGGTAAGCTGCCTATGTGAGCTGCCTCTGTCTGCTGCTGCTCACTAGCTTGTGCTTCTAAAAGAGGTGCATCCTCCCTTGGGTCAGAACTTTTATACCCGCCTCTGGTGCTGCCCTCTAGTGATGTTGTGGCTGTTATATCTGTGCTGTAGTCCCTGGTGTGTATGCAAATTTACAGATCACTACATCCCCCCTTTTTATTTGACATGTTTTCTGTGCTGTTCTCAAGAAAACTTGTACATAACAAGTGGTGAGTGGGAATATGCATATCTGTACACTTTGAAAATAATAATGGTTACGCAGAGCCAATTAACTGTTTTATGAGTCCATTGTGAGAAATGTCCGTTGTTGTCTTGTTTTTGTTTTGCATTTTCTTATAAATCTAGTTGGTCAGGTGCCTTGTAGCTTCTGTTGGAGTGTCTTAACGGTTGGAGTAGTGATGATGGTTTGATGTCGTCGAGAGTTGCTGTCTGGTGTTGTGTGGTGAGGGACGTCCTGTTGACGAATGGACTCGTTCAGGTCCAGTGTAGGTAATACCGGTGTTTGGGGTTTTAAATCTCTAATAGATCCTGTCGGTTGCGCCAAAAGAGTATTCCACTGCCGACTTGACAATGTAGGACCGCGGTACCACCTGCCTGATCACTGTGGCTGGATCAGCTCATCCTCCTTTCTGGGTCCCTGAGTCTGATAGTGTCACCTATTGTCAGTGGCTTGAGTGGGATTGTGTGTTGATCGTAGTAACATTTTGGTTTGGAGCGTAGTTCCCACATTTTGTCGAGAACCGGTGGCGTTGCCGGGTCTCGGAATTGCATTGCCGGTAGGTTGTCCGGATGCCTCTGCCAAAGAGCATTTGCGCTGGCAACAGTCCTGAGCTCAATGGGGTTGCTCGGTACTATAACAGAGCGAGGTTGATTGTCGGAACGTGAATCAGTTGCCTTGCTGATGAATCTTTAATGACTGTGGACACCTTTTTCCACTTTCCCATTTGATTGTGGGTAGCGTGGACTGGATATCACATGCCGAAAGTTGTAGCTTTCTGAGAACTCTTTCCATTCCCAGCTCGCGAAGCAGGAACCATTGTCAGACATCACCGTGTGCGGGGATTACGTCGCGAGAATGTCTCCTTGCACGCCTTGATTACTTATGAGGACGTGAGATCAGGGAGTTTCATTACCTCCGGATAGTTTGAGTATAATCCATGATCAGGATGTAATTACGACCTATGGCATGAAATTGGTCGATGCCCACTTTTGTCCATGGCGATGTTGTGAGTTCGTGTTGCTGCAGTAGTTTCCTTGCACTGTCTTTGATGTCTTTGACAGTGTCACATGTCATGACCATGTCAGTGATATCTTGGTTCATGCTGGGCCAGGACACAGCCTGTCGTGCTCGCCTTTTGCATTTTTTGATTCCGAGCTGGCCTTCATGAATCTTGCGTAGCATCCACGGCGCGTAGAGTGGACGGAATGACAATCTGCGCATTGCGTAGCAGGAGGCTATCAACCTCAGTCAGTTCTGACTTGACATTTTGATATTGTGGACATTGCCCCCGTCGTCCAAACATGCTGGAGTAGGTGCAGCCAACTCTCCGTAAGGTTGCGTCTTCTTCTGCGTCTCCTGTCGAATTAGCCGGAGCTTCTCATCAGAAGCGGGAAGATTTTCCGTGCATAGCTGTGTTTGGGCCTCGATTTCTCTGATGAATGCTGGTGGTGAGCTGTCTGTGTCGGTTGATCTGGACAGTGCGTAGGCAATGGCGATATCTTCCTGGGGTGTATACTAGGGTGAAGTCATACCTTCGCAGCTTCATCATGATGCGTTGCAGACGAGGTGTCATGTCGTTTCAGATCCTTGTCTATGATATGGACTACAGTCTGTGGTCTGTTTCCACTGTGAATGTGGGAAGGCCGTATACGTAGTCGTGGAACTTCAGAATCCCTGTGAGGTGTCCGAGACATTCTTTCTCGATTTGTGCATATCTGCACTCTGTTGCAGTCATGGCCCTGGATGCGTATGCCACCGGGCCCCAGTCAGATTGGTCGTTCTGTTGGAGAAGAATGGCGCCAGTTCCGTCCTGGCTGGCGTCAATGGAGATTTTGGTGGGTCTGGTTGTATCGAAGAATGCGAGGGTCCGTGCCTTCATCAGTTGCTGTTTGAGATCCACTCATTCATTCTCGTGACGTTGCATCCACTCAAAATCAGTGGTCTTTCGTTGAGGTTGCATAAGGCTGCTGTCCTTATGGACAGATTTGGGATGAACTTGCCCAGGAAATTGATGAAGCACTGCCTTGTTGTCGTGTGGCGTCTTCATGGCCTTTATCGCAGCGATCTTCACCTCATCTGGGCTGACACCCTGAGATTATATGGTGTCGCCCAAAAAGGTTATAAACTTCTGTGCAAATGTGCACTTTGCTTGGTTCAGTTTCAGACCATATTGATGAATCCTTTGAAACACCTTCTTCAGGTGACAGATGTGGTCTTCTTCTGTGGTGGACCATATGATTATGTCATCCACGTAGACTCTGACACCATCGATGCCCTCTGTCATTTGCTCCATTATGGCAGCATGGTAGCATTGTGGATAGCACAATCGCTTCACAGCTCCAGGGTCCCAGGTTCGATTCTGGGTTGGATCACTGTCTGTGCGGAGTCTGCACATCCTCCACGTATGTGTGTGGGTTTTCTCCGGGTGCTCCGGTTTCCTCCCACAGTCCTAAGCTGTGCAGGTTAGGTGGATTGGCCATGATAAATTGCCCTTACTGTCCAAAATTGCCTTTAGTGTTGGGTGGGGTTACTGGGTTAGAACATAGAACATAGAACAGTACAGCACAGAACAGGCCCTTCGGCCCTCAATGTTGTGCCGAGCCATGATCACCCCACTCAAACCCACGTATCCACCCTATACCCGTAACCCAACAACCCCCCCCTTAACCTTACTTTTATTAGGACACTACGGGCAATTTTAGCATGGCCAATCCACCTAACCCGCACATCTTTGGACTGTGGGAGGAAACCGGAGCACCCGGAGGAACCCACGCACACAGGGGGAGGACGTGCAGACTCCACACAGACAGTGACCCAGCCGGGAATCGAACCTGGGACCCTGGAGCTGTGAAGCATTTATGCTAACCACCATGCTACCCTGCTGCCCCTTGTTTATTGTCACGAGTAGGCTTCAATGAAGTTACTGTGAAAAGCCCCTAGTCGCCACATTCCGGCACCTGTCCGGTTATGGGGATAGGGTGGAGATAGGGTTGACTTTGGGTAGGGTGCTCTTTCCAGGAGCCGGTGCAGACTCGATGGGCCAAATGGCCTCCTTCTGCACTGTAAATTCTATGAAATAATTATCCTGTGGAATATCTCTGCCACAGAGATTATGCCAAAGGGCATGCGATTGAAGCAGAAATATCCAAATGGCGTGTTGAATGTGCACAGCAATCTGCTTGAGTCATCGAGCTCTATCTACTAAAATCCCTGCGAGGCATCTAGAAGATGCGAGCATTCGCTATCTCGGACGTGATCTCTTCACGCTTGGGGATGGGGTAGTGCTCCCTGCAAATGTTCTGGTTTAGGTCCTTTGGGAAGATCTCCAGAAGGTTTCTTGACACAGACAATAGAACTGACCCAGTCCGTGACTCGCGATATGATGCCATGTGACTGCAATCTTTCGAGTTCTGATTTCAACTTCTCTCGTAGTGGAGCTGGAACCCTCCTGGGTGCCTCAATGATGGGTTTGGCATCTGTTTTCAGCAGAATCTTGTATTGGCAGGGTATGGTGCCCATGCCATTAAATACGTCGGGTTATTCTTGCAGCATGCAGTGGATTTCATCTTCCAGGCTTGATGGATTCTGAATGTGCATGTAGATGCGTTGTACCAGCCGCAAATCTTTGTAGGCCTGAGCGCCTAGCAGTGAGGATTTGTCATTGTCCACGATCTCGAATCGTAGCTGCTTGCGTATCGTCTGGTTGTCACTTGGAGATGGCATGATCCCTTTGAGGTGATCTGATTGCCATTGTAGTCCTTCAGCCTACATGCAGCGGGTATCATTTCATGGTCTCCTGGAATCAATGGAGATCCCTGCTAGTGAGGAGGTTTGGCTGAGGCCCCAGTGTCAAGCTTGAACACTAACGGAAAGTAGTTGACTTGCACAGTTGCAGTCCACTCACTGCTGGAGTCAATGCTGTGACCGGTTGAGGCGTGGTGATCGTTGCACAAGGTTTCTTCATTTTTGTCAATCATGTCCACGACAAGCGTGTTGTCGCAGGCGAGGTTGTCCTCGTCTGATGAATAATCACCGTTGGTTTTTTCTGTGCTCCGTTGATTCTACGTTTCTTACGTTGAAGTTCATGTATCTTTGTCTTGTGGTTCTCATTTGCAGTGCAGCTCTGCATTGTGAGGCAAAGTGGTTGTGTTTTCCACATTTTAAACACTGTTTGCCTGAAGCCGGACATTGCCCTTTTAAGTGGGCTTTGCTGCACCGGTCACACGTCATGACGCTGTCTCTCCACGCTTGTGTATGCGCAGTAGGCTTTTCGTCGGTTTAAATTTTTTGGGTGAACTGAACATGCCTTGCATCCTGGTTCACGCGCTGGGGATTACCGAGGTAGGAGTGCTTTCTGGATGCCTTAACCATCATCTTGACTGGTTAGACCTCGTGGTGAAGGCCTTGTTCCCGGTAAGCAAATTCTTCATACTCTTCTTTACTTTTCTCATGCATGGAGCATTTTTGCATCGCCATTTCTAGGGTTCGGTCTTTGCGTTTTAACAATGATTTTCTGAGTCTTTCATCAGATATGCCATTTACTATTTGGTCTCTGATGGGGGAATCACGCAAGTTTTCATAGTTGCAGGTCTGAGCCAACAACTTTAAATCTGTTACAAAACTATTGAAAGATTCTCCAGGTTTTTGCAACTTGATTTACTCCATATTGGCAGTGGTCTTCATATTTTGTTACTATTATTTCCAGCTTGCCCTTGTCCTCTCTTTCCGAGTAAGTGAAGGAATTATATATTTCTAATGCCTGCGGCCCTGCCAGGGATAAAGCAAGGCTATTTTCTGACATCAGATGCAGTGGTCAGATCTTTAGCTTCCAGATAGATATTAAACTGTTGTATGAAAAGTTTCCAATTGGAATGAATATTACCGGTGGTTTTGAGCAGGCGTGGAGCTTGAATTTGGTCCATCTTGACAATTGGCCTTCAAAGGGTCCGAAGCCTTCGTGGAGCCTCCTCCTTTTCACAGTAATATCATCGCAGTGTTAATGTAAGCCTACTTGTGACAACAAAGATTATTATTAACTTGGAGAGCTCTAGTCAGGCACCACTGACATGGTCATAATGACAAAATCGTACCTGATACTATCACCATCCCTGGATAGGTCATGTCCAACCAGCAGGACAGACCATGCAGAGGCGGCACAGTGCTATACAGGCAGGAAGGAGTTCCCTGGGAGTCCTCAACATTGACTCTGGACTCCATGGTCAAACGTGGGCAAGGTAACCTCCTGCTGATTATGACATACCATCCACCTTCAGCTGATGAATCAGTACTTATCCATGTTGAACACCACTTCGAAGAAGTACTGAGAGTGCATGAGAGTGGTATGAGAGCTGGCCATTCCATCACATGGTCCCATCAAACTGGGATGGCGGTGAGGAGGATGGTCGGGAAGGGGGATGGAGCCCAGGCCACCCACAGGGGCCGCCCATTCCCCCCACAACATCCGCCCATTTTCCTCCCAGACCAGCCCACACCTCGCACCCATCAGACAGAGCACCAAGGCAGGTTGCAACTGGTGTTCAATGTGAACAAATATATAAAGATTTGGGCTCTAGCTCCTATAACTAAACTGTGCCCTGCACCTGTGCCAATTTAAATAGTGTGTAACTTCCTGGCCTTACGGTATCTAGATGGTTCCCCCGACGGCACAGCATGAGTGGAGTGTGATGCCTGCCCTGTGACTTGTTTCCCATTGGCAGGCGTCTTCTGGGGAGTCAGGGCCTAGATGGGTGTCGGGTGTCCCCGGTGGCATGGTGCCGCCTCGTTCTACCCACTGATGCAGCAGGGTGAGGAGAGGGTGAGGGTGTGGAGTCCGAGGCACCAGTGCCTGTAGAGAATGCCCAAGGGCTTGGGCATGCTGATCCATAGCTGAAACCGTTGCCCCAATGCCTCCACCGCAGACGCCTGGCTGGCATGCATGGTCGGCACCACCTCCGGCTGCTGCAAACAGTTGGACTCCTCCAACTGCACCTGCAGATACTGGATGCTCGATGACAACCCCTCATGTAGTCCCTGGCTCTGCGACTGCATCTCCACTATAGATGGGACTGCTTGTTCCAGTAGCTTGGAACCCATCTGGACGACAGCTGGTTCCTCAGGGCGGCCTGCCCGCCGACCATTCGCCCCCTCGGGTGTTCCTACCTCCATGTGCTGTACCGGATTAGCTGTGTGGTGCGCAATAGATGGTGTCCCAGGAGCCTCTTCACTAGCATGTCCAACTGAGGTGAGTGTCTCTGGGATGGTGAAGGATGTTGGAGACAGCTGTGACCGAAAATCACTGTCATCATCCAACCCGAGCTCCGGGGTGTCCTGAGTCTCAGGGGGCTAGTATCCAAGCTCATTTCGGCAATGGTGCCCAGCTGACAGGCGGGGGAGGGGGGGGGGGGCTCCGGCTGTGACACTGGCTGGGAGCGGGGGCTGCCAGATCCGCCCCATCCTCAGCAGCTCCTGTAAGACACAAGACAAGACGCATGATTAGACCGCTGGTCGGGAATGACTGATGGTGGCCGTGTGCGTGGTGGTGGAGCGTGGGTGAGGATGGTGTAGGGTGAGGGGGTGGGGTGGTTTAGGGTGAGGGTGATGTGGGGGTGTGGGTGGTGGTGAGGGTGGTGTTGTGGGGGGGTTGGCACAGATGTCATGGGGAACCGCAACTAAACTGGATCTCACTTCTTCGCCCGCGGCCGTACTCCAACTCGGCAACCTCCCTTTCCTCTGGTCCACCGGCCACATCCAGGGTCCTCTGCTCAGCCATGGTGAGGGGCCGGTCCTGACGGTGTTGCCGATGGCGGCAGCTGGCAGCCTCCTTCCCGGGCCGGGGTAGAGAGTCATTCTCCTCTCCTCCATCGCATCCAGGATAGTCTTACAGCTTGGCTCCATGAAATGGGGTGCCGCTCTCCTTGCAGCCATCTTCTTGGCTGGGATGGTTTGTGTGGAGACAGCAGTGTGTATACATGGCTGCAGCTTGTCAGATTCCTTAGTGTCAATTACGAAACCAGGCATTGGAATCAATTGGGTTCCATGTAGCGGCGGTGTTAGCCCCTTAACAGTAGCAGCATCGGTCCAGGTGCGGCGCCAGTTTTGCTGTCATGGAAGTCCACGAATTTTGCGTTGGCGTCAACTCTTAGAGCTGGATTCTCCGGTTTTGGTGCGATGTCTGGAGAAAATGTCCAGTTTTACGACGAAGCAGTCAGCGCTGCCACTGCACCAATGCTCTGCCCGGTGTAAAACCCCCAGGATTCCTGAAATTAACAGCTGTGCATGCGCACGGTGATGACCTGCAGCAGTCGCGCTGTACAACATGGCACCAGTCATGCGTGGACCCGGCCTGCCACATAGTGCCTTCACGTAACACCCCTCGCCACCCCCGGACCACCCTCCACCTGTCCGAGCCCCCGTCGAAGTCCCCCCGGCCAGCAGAACAGCTCCAACCCCCTCCGACTATGGCGGCGCTGAACACAGTCCGCAGCTGCCATGTGAGGTTGTCAAAACCTCAGGGCATAAGTGATCCACGGATCCAGGAAGTGGCCCACAGGGGGTGAGCATTGGGGGAGAGCCTTCAGGTGACGTCCTGAGTCGTCCCATGGCGTGCGGCATACTCACCATTGACGCCGTTTTGGAGGGGGTGGAGCATCTGAAAACAGGCATTGCCCCCAAGTTCAGAGTCAAAAAGGATTCTCTGCACGACCGCTGAATATGATTTTGACGTCGGCAAGCAGCAAATCCCGCCCAAAGTCTCAGAAACGGAGAATCTTGCCGAGGAACCTCAATAGCTGAATATCCACAGCATTCTGGGATACAGAATTTCAAAGATCCAAACTCGTCTAGCAGAATTAATATTCCCTCGTTTCAGCATTTAGTAACTTCTCCTTACTCTGAGACTGTGTCTCCTAGTTCTGGATCCCCGGTTTGTGTATAGAAACGGGTGGATAGGTCACTGGGAAGATGCATAGTAACGATGGGAAAACATTCGAGCAGAAGGGCAGTGTACAGTTTATGTTGTAAATCGTGTTCTTTATTGTTATGGGCCAGGGTTTAGAGAACCCCAAAGTGTATCATCGACCCACAACTTTTAACAGATTGTGGTATGGGGAGCACACGGCCCACTCTATACGTATGGTACAGCAGAAATCGAAAAGTACTTTTTAAAGCAAAACAATGTTTATTCTATGAACTCAAGTTAAACTTTTTAAAACATATAGTTAACATCTTAGCAACTATCAATTCAAATACAACCCCCAAAGAATACAACACTAAATAATCCTTAATAACTTCCCAAACAACATCCAGAAGACAAAAGAAACACCTTTAACAGAAGTACATTTGGGTCACATTCAGTACTGAGAACATTTATAATTCTGAATTCACCAAATGATCAAGGGATAGTCTTTTCAGGGCAGAGAGATCAACAGTACACCTTCTCTGTCTGGCTTCAGCTCCAACACTGAAAAGGAAACTAAACCTGCAGCAAACAGCCTAAAATGACAGTAAAAGCTAACACAGTCCAGCTCCACCCACACTCTGACATCACTGATAAACACCCATTTCTTAAAGGTACTCTCACATGACATTATATAACACACAGAGTATAAACTCCCGCCACAAATTCAACTTGGGGGTTACAACATGGCAGCCATTACAGGGACATGGCTGCAAGGTGGTCACAATTGTAAACGGTGACAAAGCAGAGAGTAAAATCCACAAAGGTGGAGCCTGAAAATGAACTCACAAGTGATATTGAGATCATCACAGGAAACCTTTACAGAAAAGGAGTGGTCAGAGGGAATGTAGTCCCTTGTTAACTGATAATGGTGCTGTTGTCAATGAAAATAAGGAAATGTCACACATGCTGAAGATTTTGTTTCAGTATTTACAATAGAGGAAGAAGTCAACATGCCAGATATCCACCAGCAGGACAGACCATGCAGAGGCGGCACAGTGGTATACAGTCAGGAAAGAGTTGCCTGGGAGTCCTCAACATTGACTCTGGACTCCACAGTCAAAAGTGGGCAAGGTAACCTCCTGCTGATTATGACATAACATCCACCTTCAGCTGATGAATCAGTTCTTATCCATGTTGAACACCACTAGGAAGAAGTACTGAGAGTGGCAAGGGCACAGAATGTACTCTGGATAGTGAACTTCAATGTCCATCACCAAGAATAGCTTGGTGTCACTACTACTGACCGAGCTGACCGTATCCTAAAGCACATAAGTGCTAGACTGGGTCTGTGGCAGGTGGTGAGGGAACCAACGAGGGAAAAACATACTTGAACTCATTCTCACCAACCTGTCCATAACAGGAATAGCCACCCATCATACAGTCCTTGTGAAGACAAATTCCATCTTGACATTGAGGATATGGTTCATAGTGTATGTGGTACCAGTATCATACTAAATGGGATAGATTCAGAACAGATCTAGCAACTCAAGACTGGGTATCTATAAGGTGCTGTGGGCATTCAACAGCAGCAGAATTGTACTCAGCCACAATCTGTAACCTAATGGCCTGGCAAATTCCGCACTGTACCATACCACCAAGCCAGAGGATCAACCTTGGTTCAATGAAGAGTGCAGGAGGGCATGCCAGGAGCAACACCAAACACACTGAAAAATGAGGTGTCAATCTGGTGAAGCTACAACACAGGACTACTTGTATGCCAAACAACATAAGAAGCAAGTCATAGACAGAGCTAAGCAATCCCACAACCAGTGGATCAGATCTAAGCTCTGCAGTCCTGCCACATCCAGACATGAATCGGGGAGGGGCTGGGGAGAGGGGGGGGGGGGGGGGGGAAACAATGAATCAAATCATGGGAGAAGAAGGAGGAGGCTCCACAAATATCCTCACCCTCAATGATGCAGCACATTTGTGTAAAAGATAAGGCTGAAGCATTCGCAATAACCTTCAGCCAGAAGTGCCAAATGGAATATCCATCTCGGTCTCCCCCGGACATCCGCTGCATCACAGATGCCAATCTTCAGCCAATTCCATGTGATATCAAGAAATGGCTGAAGGCACTGGATAGTGCAAAGGCTGTGGACCCTCGCAATATTCCGGCAATAGTACTGAAGATTTGTGCTCCAAAACTTGAAGCACCCTTAGCCAAACTATTCCAGTACAGCCACAACACTGGGAGCTACACGGCAATGTGGAAAATTGTCCAGGTGTATCCTGCACACAAGAAATAGGACAAATTCTGTTGAGTTGCAGACAGGCTGACTAACGTGATCGAGTTCTTGCACCTCAAGAAGGTGAAGTTGACAATGAGGGGAGCAGTTGATGGGTTCTATCGCAGATGGCATCTGCTTATATTGCATTTCAAGGATCTGGTTACTGTTAGCTATGGGTGGTTGTGAGGGTTTTCATTTGTTATGGTTTGTTGAGATTGTTGCTACATGGTTTGTAGTTTTGATTGTTATTTTGTATATTTGTATAAAATATTAAAAACCGAATAAAAATATTTTCCAAAAAAAGGAGACTTGGGTGGGATTCTCCATTGGCCGATGCTGGCATCAATTTGGATGTTGTTAAGAACAGGGCTCGTCTTGCTGAGGTCGGGTACCATAGATATAGTTTGGAACAATGGGTATTTCTGTATAAAATGTGTATTTAGCAATTGATACATCTTAATTGAGAGTAATCGTCTTATTTGTGTGTATTTGTCTTTTATTTACATTAACAAATATTCTTTAATGCGTGGTACAATGGCATAGTGGTTAGCACTGTTGCCTCATGGCGCTGCGGGCCCGGGTTTCATCCCGGCCTCGGGTCACTGTCCATGTGGAGTTTGCACATTCTCCCCATTTCCACAACCCAAAGATGTGCAGGGTAGGTGGATTGGCCACGCTAAATTGCCCCTTAATTGAGGAAAACTAAATTCATTAATATTTTTTAATAATCGTTACACGGCAGATCCAGGATTCCAGGAGGAGAAAGAGGCAGACATTCTGGCCTTTGCTTCCTTGGTAGCCCAGAGATGGATATTATTAGCTTGGAGGGAATTAAAGCCCCCCGAAGTCGGTGACCTGTCTTTCGGACAGGGCTAGCTTCCTCTGTTTTGAGAAAATCAATTTTGCCTTGAGAGGGTCAATGTTAGGGTTCGCCTGGAGGTGGCAACCGTTCGTCGACTTCTTTGTGGAAAATTTTAATACTTGTCTTTTTATTATTTCAGGTCTTTGCTGACATATTTTCTTCTAAATTGCCTTCCAATATTAGGTCTCAAGAATGATCTTTCTTCACATTGTTTAAGCAAATTCTCAGCCTCCCTTACCCGAGGGGTCGATGTCCAATAGGGAAATACACTCAGCAGATAGCAGCAACACTTGCAAATTATTCAAATACAGAACATCCATTTGCAAGTTGACACATCCGCTTCAGTTACAGAGACAGACTGTCAATGATAAGGGGCGGGATTCTGTTTGTGGTGGCTGATGAAGGAGAGAGGAGGTAGGACACAGAGGAGCAATTGCAGGCTGCCGGGCCAGACTGGCTGGGCTGATTGGGGTGGGGAGGCACTGCCAGGGCTGGGGGTAACAGGTCGAGTGGCCAGGGTGACCCCCCCATGGGATTGTGGTGGTGTCCAGACACCGACCGCCATTACAGTGGCCACCTTGCTGTGCATCCACTGACTAAGCACCTTGGCCCCTGGTTCTGCAGAGTGACACCGGCTGGATTGGTGCCCCCACCTATGCATCTTTCCATAAGACCATAAGACCATAAGACATAGGAGCGGAAGTAAGGCCATTCGGCCCATCGAGTCCACTCCACCATTCAATCATGGTTGATTTCAACTCCATTTACCCGCTCTCTCCCCATAGCCCTTTTGCCACATTTACTCACCACACACCCTCGCCCCCCCTCCACCTGGCCATCACCCGCCTACGGCCCACCCAGATGAACACCCACAGTATACGGTGTATACGCTTGCCATGGGCAGTGCCAGGCAATGGTACCCCTGGTATCAGGGACGAGAGCCAGATGCCCCCATGGCGCCAACCACCGATGGGGCCAGGGGTGCAGGGATGGTGGGGGAGTGGAGGGTCATGCAGGTGCAAAACCCGCAGTGCCAGCTGGGGCCACCATGTAGTCCTGTTCTCATTGCCCATCAGATGCGCCAGGGACACGATTGGTAGATTCAGAGGTGTTGAAGTGTTCCGGCACCTCCTCTATGGGGATCACCGGCAAGGGCCCCATCACCTCCTCCTCTCTTGGGGTGCCTGATGGCCCCCAAGCTACTCCTTGGGATGGGAGGTGCAGCCAGAGCAAGTTCCAGGGACTCTCCCGCCACGTGGCGCTGCCAGTCCTGGAGTCTTGTTCCCATCCCGACCAGTGTCCCAATGCTCACGGCCATGGAGCACAGGGGCAGTGCCATGTTTCTCTGTGACTGGCTCAGGTCAGTCAGGGTCTGAGCAATGCCGTCGACACCTGCAGCCATGACCCGTTGTGACTGAGCCAAGCTCTGGAGCACCGCTGCAAGGTCCAGGTGGCCCTGGTACATGGCTTCCTACGACAGGGTCACCCTGTCACATGCCTTGACCATCCTCACCCATAGGCAATACCCCCCCCCCCCCCCCCCCCCCCCGCTCAGCCTCCACCAGGCACACCACCCCTTCAGTGGCACACATGGTCCGCACCACCACCTGCCCCTGCAGGCGGCTGGATTCCTCCAACTGCACCTGCAGGCATTGGATGGTTGCTGACACCCCCTCATGTTGTCCCTGGCTCTGTCTGCATCTCCAGCATCAATGGGACCACCATTTCCCGAAGCACGAGACCTGTCTGGACGGTGGCTAGCTCCTGTGGTTGGACCATCCTCCAACCATCTGTCCCCTTGGAAGTTCCTACCTCAACCTGATGTACCCCTGCCCCTGAGTGGTGCACACCAGATAGTGCCCCAGGAGCCTCTTCACTGTAATGCCCATCCGAGGTGAGTGGCTCTGGGATGGTAGAGGGTTGGCGACAGCTGGTACAGAAAGTCGGTGTTGAACCCGGGCTGGTGCTCTGGTGTGTTGCAGGCTGGCGTTTGAGGGTTCGCATCACTGACCGGCCCTGCCTCATCACTCAACATGTCCTAGGGTTGTGGCCGGGGGCTGGGGGCACCAGATGATCCCCAAGACACAATGCATGGTTAGATCACGGATTGGGATGGTGGATGGGTGGTGTGGAGGTGGTGGCGTGCTGGGCTTGTGGTGGTGGAGGGCTGGTGAGGGGGTGAGATGCTGGCGTTGGGGCAGTGGGGGAGGCGGTGTGGATGTGTGGTGTGGGGGTTCTGCCACATGTGCCATGGGGACACCACAACTCAATGGGGGCTCACTTGGTTCCCCGATGCTTTTAGCACTACCTGTGAAAGCGTACACAATTTCTGTATCTGACTTATAATTATTTCAGGTCTTTTCTTACATATTGTTCTCTAAATTGTCTTCCAATGTTCAGTCTAAAGAATGATCTCTCTTCACGTTATTTAAACTGACTCAGAGCCTCCCTCACTCAAGGGATCAGTGCCTAATAGGGAAATACACTCAGCAGATCAGCAGTAACACTTGCAAATTATTCAAATGTATAAGATCTATTTGCAAGTTGACACATCAGCTTCAGTTACAGAGACAGGCTGAGAAAGATAATAATATCCTCAATGGCTGAATATCCCAGCATTGTGGGATTCAGAATTCCAAAGATCCAAAATCCTCTGAGAGAAATAATATTCCCCCTGTTTCAGTCTTTAGTGGCTGCCCCTTATGTCTCCTAGTTCCGGACTCCCCGGTTAGTGTGTGTACAGAAACAGGTGGATATGTCACTGGAAGATGAATAGTAAATGTGTGGTTAAAACATGAGAGCAGAAGGACAGAGAACAGATTATGGTGTAAATAGTGTTCTTGATACAAACATACAGAGTATGAAGAACAGATTTAATAAACCCCAGCCACAAATTCAACTTGGGGGTTACAATATGGCAGCCATTACAGAGACGTGGCTAAAAAATGGTCACAGCTGTAAAGGGTGACAAAGCAGAGAGCAAAATCCACAAAAATAGAGCATAAAAACAAACTCGCATTGAGATGAAAATCACCACAAAAACTTTTACAGTTATTTTAAGAAAAGTAGAGCTGTCAGAGAGAATGTGGTCCCTTGTTAACTGATAATGATGCTGTTGCCAATGACGATAAGGAAATGGCAGACATGTTGAATAATCACTTTGTTTCAGTATTTACAATAGAGGAAGAGGTCAACATGCCAGAGAACCCAAGAAAACTGTCCAGGAGCAGGGACTGAACACAATTCACAGTCAGGGTAACCATAATGGAGAAATTGAGTTTTAGAATGTGAGAGATCCCTAGGAACAGACGCTTTCCATTCCAGTGTTTTCAAGGGAACATTTCAGATTCCGAACTATAATCTTCCAAAATTCTCTGGTTTGGGAACCATCTATTTAGATTAGAGCATTACACACGTCACTCCATGCTCCTCTCACCATTTCCTGTTTGCCTGCTTTTATTGATTTGTTCTTTTTTTTAGAATTTTTAGAAGAATCAAAGGGAAGACTGTAGGGAAATAGTTCAATTCCAAATTTTCACAATATTGTGTCTGTGGGAAAGTATGCTGTGGGAATATATCAGCTTTACAGAACCCAGACTACAGATGTGACAATGTAACAAAGTGAGTACAGCCAATAAGTTAAATACCAATGTGAGTGAAGGGAAAGACCACTATTCAGAAGTCACAATTCAAAACCAATAGAGGGCAAAGAGGGGGCGGTATCAAACCGTACAGGTATAAGGTTACTGCCGCACGTGTTGCCTGTGTGTTCTTCTCCTCTTCATCTTTGTTCTCCTTCCATTGTTTTCTTCTTTATACCTTGCTGGGCTTTTGTTTGGTAGTATTTGTTGTTTTTGAAGTGTACTAACTTGATTTTTGCAATAAAACTCAATCCGCACTACCACTGGACCCTCATCTCTTATATGAAAATTAAGAGATCCTACAATTTGGCGCTGCGATCCGGGTCACTAAGAGAGAAAAGGAACCGAAGATCTGGACAGGTCTATTCCTGGAGGTAAGGACACCTCTCTATTAAAAAAATGTCCCCACCGTTGTTTAGACACGGTAACCCTCCTATGCGGCCCTGAACCTCTCCGGCTCAAGTCCCGAAAGAGATGTCTGGATTTCAGCGGTACACAGGGTCGATATACTGGCCTGGCTGAAAGAAGCCATGCGATTTGAGTCTATTAAGAGGTATTATGGCAGAGGAAAAGAACAAACAGCTGCCGACCACCATCAAAGACGGACAGGCCCCACCAGACTTTTCCTCAGGTGAGATAGGGTGGCATGGTAGCACAGAGGTTAGCAATGTTGCTTCACAGCTCCAGGATCTCAGGTTCGATTCTCCGCAGAGTCCAAAGATGTGCAGGTTAAGTGGATTAGCCATGCTAAATTGCCCTCAGTGTACAAAAAAAGTCAGATAATGTACTTGGTTGCGGGGAAAGAATGGTGGTGTGGGCTTAAGTAGGTTGCTTTTTCCAATGACCGGTGCAGACTCCACGGGCTGAATGGCCTCCGTAGGCACTGTTAATTTTATGATTCTATGAGATCGTTCAGCAGTTAAAGGAGTATATAGAGTAACACTTTGACTTATCGAAAACCTGTACAGAGTTTGAGGAAAAGTAAGGTGCCTCCAAAGGACCTTGTCCTTGGAAGATATTAAAAGAATCTGGGGGGAAACTACCCAGATGAAAAAAAAGACCGAACCAAATGGTCCCAAGTCGATATGGGCCAGGTTTGACAGTGAAACAAAATTAGGAGTCAATCCTAACATGATCACGCACTGACCGCAATGAAAGAACAGTTGAAGGCAGTAAGCCCGTACCAGCCTTCCCGGACAGGCTCCGAAATGTGGCGACTAGGGGCTTTTCACAGTAACTTAATTGAAGCCTACTCGTGACAATAAGCGATTTTCATTCATAAGAAAGGAAAGACTTATAGAAAAAGTTAGAAGCCGGAGTAAAAGATCTTGGGCGCAATTCTCCGAGCCTCTCCGAGTCGGAGAATCGCCGGGGGACGGGGGACGGTGCGAATACCGACACGCGACTCCGACACATTACCTGGTGACCGAGTTCCACTGAGTCCGTCCGGCGCCGTTCGCATATGGTCCTACCTGGCGGGACCTCGCCGTTCTAGCTGCGCTGGCCGTCCTGGTGGTGGAGGTGGGGGGGGGTGGGGAGAACCGACTCCGGAGGGGGGAATGCTTCCACATTGGCGAGGCCTGCAATCGGGGGCTACCGATCGATGGGCACGCTCATTCCGGGGGGTGGCCTACGTTCCTCCATGCTGGGCCCCTGTAGGGCTCCGCCATATTGCCCGGGGGCCGGCGCACGCATGCGCTGACCCGCGCTGGCCGTGGCACGCATGCGCAGACCCCCACCGGCTGTGGTGCGCACATACGCAGAACGACGCCGGCCGTCTAGGGCCAGCTTTCAGCGCCGGAGCAGCGCACAGCACTCCGGCACCGTTCTAGCCCCCGAGGAAGGGGTGAATGACTGGGCCTGGAGGCCTGTTGACGCCGGCGTCGCTCGCGCAGGTTTTGACGCTGCCGTCAACACTTGGCCGGAATTTCAGAGCATCCCAGCCCTTAAGTCAGAAGTTAAGGAACTTAAGTCTGAAATCAAGTCCGAAATCAAACAACTTGAAAAGCAATTTTGCAACAAACGAGAAACTCCACCCCCACCAAAAGTCAGGGACACCTCTCAGATCCAATTTGTACCCTTGCCTAGAAGAAATAGAAGTGCAACAGGGAAAAGTGCAGTTAAGCGTAGCTGGTGTAGAATCCAATTCGGAGTCCTCTCGCGACTCCAGTGGAGAAAGTCATCCGGAGGAGGCACCTTCCTTGGCGCGACTCAATCCTCTAAAGAAAAAATGGGTTCAGATCAAGGCAGAAGAAACCACCGACTCTGGGAGCAGGAAAACAATTAGAGCTAAATACGGCCTGTATTATCAGTATGTCCCTGCGGACCTGGAAAAAATTGATAAATAGTCTAAAGAATTACCAAATCCCAAGAAAGGGGGAAGGAAAACTTATGCACAGTTAGAACATTTAAGAAGCACTTATAATCTCCACCCGTTAGACAGGTTACAGATCCTGACTGTAATGGTACGTGGATGAGATGGGAAGAGAAAGAGGTCCGAATAGCCCTTGGAGATGATGAACAGCAGTTAGGTGCAGGCTGGGCTGCTGGTTGTTGGTGTCGGCTCCAGCAGAAAATGGACTGGTGAAAGATAGCAGGTTGCCAGAAAAAAGAGACGACAGAAGTATTAAGAGTATAACAAGCGATTCTGATCTGTCTGGTTGGAACACGTGGGAATACACAATTAGGGACCCGAAGACTTTCGGGCCAATGAAAGTTGCTTTTGTTACTGGTTTAGGACTAGAATTGGCAAAAGTGCTAAAGATTACTCTGCCCAGCTTGGAGACCAGATAAATAACGTTTGAAGCATTAGTCGATCGGTGTAACCAGTTAGACCACAATATGGCAGCTACACTCCGAGCCGTGCAGGCAGGGAGGAAATCTAATGATTCTAACAGCAACAATACCCAAAAAGAAACGACCAGGAAAAGCCAATGGGCGAAACGGTGCAAGGAAAAGGGCAAGCAGAGAGGCAAGGCTAAGAATCCGACCTCCGATCTAAGGTGGTGAGAATGACCTGGTACAACTGTTTAGCAGCTTACAGTACAGTAACAGAAGGAGGTGCTGGGTGTTGCAAAAAGCTTGAAGAGCATGCCCTCAATCTCCAAGCACCTCTCCTGGCTTTAATCCAACAGCGAGGAGATGGATTGTATATTACGATGAAGATGGGTGATCAAGATATAGACTGTCTCTTGAGCACGGGCTGAATTAACATGTTTACCCCTAAGATACGAAACTTTTTATCTCTAGATGGCAAGATACAAGTTGCCCATGGGGCTGGGGACCAACTTTTTGTCATCAGAAGAACTCAACCCATACTCATTGGACTTGCCCCACCCAAATTGACCACACCCATCTGGGTGTGCCCAGTGGAACAAGCCCTCTGGGGAATGGATGTGCTAACTCAATTGAATTCCTCATTGCATTTTGTAGATGGCTGAGTCACATGATCTATCGGCAGCCTGCAGAAGGAGGAGTTGAAAGACCATCCAATATAGGCCAAAGATAAGAATGATTGCGGCCTACTCCACATAGAATCCACATCATTTACTGGGGCTGCACCACCGTGCACCAAACTGTATCCATCAGCCCAACCTCCATTGCTGGCATCTTGCCAGTCATCCAACAACTAGAGGAAGGTTCCTTATTTGGGTGTCCTCAGAGATTTGGATGAATTTTACAGAGTGATTCTCACTCTCTGTACACAGGATCATAGAATCATAGAAGTTACAGTGCCGTTCGGCCCATTGAGTCTGCACCGGCTCTTGGAAAGAGCACCCTACCCAAGCCCACATCTCCACCCTATCCCCATAACCCAGTAACCCCACCCAACACTTAGGGCAATTTTGGACACTAAGGGCAATTTAGCATAGCCAATCCACCTAACCTGCACATCTTTGGACTGTGGGAGGAAACCGGAGCACCCGGAGGAAACCCACGCACACACTGGGAGAACGTGCAGACTCCGCACAGTGACCCAGCGGGGAATTGAACCTGGCACTCTGGAGCTGTGAAGCAATTGTGCTAACCACTATGCTACCGTGCTGCCCAGTGTAAAGGTTTATATCAAAGGAACATCATATTTCCCATTCTCCAGTCCAATCCATCACCACAATTTCTCTCCAATATTATCCACCTGTTTGTCACACTTTCTATCTCCTGTTCGCTGCCTGCCTGTCTCTCTGTGTCTGTTTCTTTGTTACTCTGTCATCTGATCATCAGTCTCAATCAAATTTTTGCTTTCCTCTCTCACTCTCTGGCTCTCTTGGTCTAGTTGTCTGTGTCACCATCTTCCACTCTATATATTTTCGAAAATTTTCCTCAATCAAACTGATGAAGAAATTGATTTAAATTTGATATTTTAATCTGTTATTGAATTGTGTCTCAGCAAGGATCAATTTAACTCAATGTGTGCAAGATAATTACTCCCTCCGTGTCTCTCAGTGTCACTGATCCTATAACATAACTCAGGAGTCGCCTCATAGACAGTCTCTCTCCCCGTGTCTCTCAGTATCACTGATCCTATAACATAACCCAGGGTCCCCTCACAGACGGTCCTCCGTGTCTCTCAGTATCACTGATCCTAATAATAATATATAATATAATCGCTTATTGTCACAAGTAGGCTTCAATGAAGTTACTGTGAAAAGCCCCTAGTCGCCACATTCACCACATTCTGGCGCCTGTTCGGGGAGGCCGGTATGGGAATTGAACCCGCGCTGCTCGCATTATTTTGCATTGTAAACCAGCTATTTAGCCTACTGTGCTAAACCAGCCCCTATATGCAACATAATAACATAACAACATAACTAAGAGGTTTCTTCACAAACTGTCTCTCAGTATCACTGATCCTTAAACATAACCCAGCAGTCTCTTCACAGACTGTCTATCCTTCCGTGTTTCTCAGTGTCACTAATCATATAACATAACATTAAGGATTAGATTGCGGAGTTCTTAGAAGAGCATGGTAAAATAGGACTGAGTCATCATGGATTCACCATGGGGAGGTCATGCCTGACAAATCTGTTAGAATTCTTTGAGGAGGTAACGAGAAGTTAAACAAAGTAGAACCAGTGGACATGGTCTATTGGATTTCTAGAAGGCCTTTGACAAGGTGCTGCACAGGAGGCTGCTAAGTAAGATAAGAGCCCATGCTGTTAGGGGCAAGGTACTGGCCTGGATAGAGGATTGGCTGACAGGCAGAAGGCGAGAGTGGGGATAAAGGGGTCCTTTTCAGGATGGCAGCCGGTGACTCGTAGTGTTCCGCAGGGGTCAGTGTTGGGACCATAGCTATTCATGATATGCACTTTGGTACGAAGAAGAGAGGCATAGACTATTTTCTAAATGGGAAAAGGCTTAGGAAATCAGAAGCACAAAGGGACTTAAGAGTCCTAGTTCAGAATTCTCTTCAAGTTAACATACAGGTTCAGTTGACAGTTAAGAAGGCAAATGCAATGTTAGCATTCATGTCAAGAGGGCTAGAAACAAAAGCAGGGATGTACTGTTGAGGCTGTATAAAGCTCTGGTCAGACCCCATTTGGAATACTGTGAGCAGTTTTGGGCCCCATATCTAAGGAAGGATGTGCTGGCCTTGGAGAGATCCAGATGAGGTTCAAAAGAATGATTCCCGGAATTAAGGACTTGTCATTTGACGAGTGGTTGATGACTCTGGGTCTGTACTCGATAAGAGTTTAAAAGGATAAGGGGGAAACTCATTGAAACTTACAGAATACTAACAGGCCAAGATAGAGTGAACCTGGAGAGGATGTTTCCACAAGTAGGATAAACTAGAACCCAAACAGACTAAAGGGACAATCTTTTAAAACACATATGAGGAGGAATTTCTTCAGCCAGAGGAGTGGTAACTCATTGCCACAGAAGGCTGTGGAGGCCAAGTACCTGAGTGTCTTTCAGATAAAGATAGATATGTTCTTAATTAATAAGGGGATTGTTTTTCCCAGTGACGGATACAGAGGGAAGTAGAGCTAGAATGTGGGTACTGAGTAATACTTGGAAGTGATCAGAGATGGTCACCTTTATGATTGATACAATGAAAGTTGTGGAAACAGGTGGGGAAGCGGTGGCGTAGTGGTATTGTCGCTGGACTCATAATTCAGAGACCCAGTATAATAATCTGGGGACCCGGGTTCGAATCTCACCACGGCAGGTGATGGAATTGAAACTCAATAAAATATCTGGAATTAAAAGTCTAATGATGACCGTGAAACCATTGTCTGGCCTACATGTGACTCCAGACCCACGACAATGTGGTTGACTCTTAACTGCCTCCTCAAGGGCCATTAGGGATGGGCTGGCACAGCCTGCCACATCCCATGAACGAAGAAGAAAAAAAGGTGAGGCATCAAGGTCAAGCGGATGGCGGGAACCTGGGCTTGGAAATCTCTGAAACTTTGAGTCTGGGCAAGTAAGGAAACTTCTGGAAAGACAATTGCTTATCACATACAATCTATACTTTTCCAGCACTGAATGGTTAATCAGCAGTACTAATTGAAGATGTCCATTCCAGCTGACACCAGGGACCCCCTTTCACAGCTTCAGGAACCCAGACACAAAGACAACACTGACGCCTGCACTTTAAATTAAACCGAACTTTCAGACTGTCAGTTTACCTGCTCAACCATGCTCCAATGACCACAGCCCCTCCCCTCACCACACTCCTATTCACTAGCCAATGTGCCCAAAACCCACCTCCCTTAAACCAAGAAACAATATAGAACCGTACCCATGATGAAAAAAACAAGAACACATGTAGATAAACCTCACCATTTAAGAGACAGTAACAAAACCCCAATCAAATAGAAAACCTCAATAAGAAAACACAATCCGCATCCCCAGCAACCAAGTCCAAACCCAACTCTCACCTCAGTCCAGTCCTTCAGCCTTAACGAACATCTCCGCCGCCTCCACCATCTCAAAATAAACGTTTTTCGAGTTGTAAGTCACTCTCAGCTTCGCTGGGTAAACACTCCAAATCTCACTCTTCAGATGTACAATGCCATTTTCACCCATCCAAAGGCCGCCCACCTCGACAACTCCGCTGTCAGATCTTGGTATATGCATATACCAATATCTTCCCACTACACAACTCGTCCCTGTTTCATCCACTATGGAAGCAGATTATGACCGCCCTTGGTGGCTCATTTGCTCTAGGTTTCGGCCTGAGCGACAAATCTGCCCTCCGGTCCAATTCATAGCAAGAGGGTTCTTCCCTCTCCCTCAACAACTCATCTTTGCAAAATACTCAGTCAGCTTCAGATCCTCCAGCCCTCAGGCAGACCCGCGATTTTCAGATTTTGTCTCGTCGACCTGTTCTCCAGGTCCTCTACCTTGGCTCTGAGCACTTTGTTGACCATCGCCACACTCCGCAGCTCCCAATCCATCAAGGTGAATTGGTCGCTGTGTTGTGCCTCTTTCATTCCTTTCAACCTCTCTCCTTTACTGCCGCCTTTACCAAGGCAATCATCGCCTCCACCCAACATTAAGCAAAGCCGTCATGTCTCTCTGAAGCACCTTCAAATGATTGGAAAACTGACTTTCAAACTCCACCAACATCACCTCGGTAAGAGTTTCCACCGTAAGAAGAGCGGTCCCACACGATGACCCAGCCCCGCCATCTTCCTGCAGGGCTCACAGCAGCACTCGCCGGTGGACTTTCGCTCGCTCCCTTCTTACCAGCATCTTTCTTCCGCGGCTTCAACATTTCTCAACATCCTAATGACTTCCACACCAACTCATCCAAAAACTACCCCTGAAACAAGGCATAAAAATCCAAAAACCAGACCCTAGCAGGAGCCACCTAATGTGCAATCTCCACCTCCATGTCGCCACCAGAAATCCCCTTGGGGCTTCATTGTGGTCCATTTTATAGCGAAGATGGCATTACCGGGCCAAGTGTCGGGAAGCTCATGGCAGTTCCTGCTCACTACCACACTTTGAAAATTTTCCATTAAACTGCACCCATTAGACATCATTGTCAGCTGTGGCTGAGTTAGCACTCACTTCTCTGAGTCAGAATGTTGGGGGTTCAAGTCTCACTCCAGGAACACTTGTACTTGTGAAATCCTGAATAGCAAGAGATAATACGGAAGGAGCAACTTACAACAATTACAAATATCAGGGAAAGGGGACTGAGAAAACGCCTAGAACCAATATGCGACCAGCCCCAGAACCTGGCGGACTTCATTCTCGGTCCCTAAAATAAGTAGCTGTGGAGATTATCGATGCATTGGGTTTAATTTTCCAAAATTTCCTAGATTGATAAATAGTGGGCGCGATTCTCCGAGGCCGGGCTGCATCGAGGTAGTCGTCGTGAACTCTGTCGAGTTCAATGACGGCGCGAAACGGCCCCGATTACGACCTATTCTGGCCCCAGGAATGGGCTAGTATCGGGGCCGCGCGGAACACGGGTGTGACGTAGAATGCGCGTCGTCAGCGTGCGACGCCCAAATGACGCCGCTCCGCGTCGTAAAAGGGCGCGATCCACGGAACAAAAGGAGGGCGGGAAATGCCGGAGCCACGGAGGGCCGCCCTGAGGTTCCGTGATACGGACCTGGAGACCCTCCTCGATGAGGTGGAGCAGCACAGGGGCATCCTCTGCCCAAGACGAGGGCATCGCCACCCTTCCAGCGCCATGCGACAGGCCTGGCATGAGGTGGGCACGGCAGTCAGTGCTGTGGGGCAGACCCCTAGTTCTGGGGAGCAATGTCGAAAGAAGCTCCACGACCTCACCAGGGCTGCCAGGGTGAGTACCATGAGGCTGCCCCCGGGTCACAACCATCCCCCCTAATGTCCCTCATCCCCCCCCCCCCCCACGGGCACGAGGGGGAGGGGGGGCGAGAGTGAGTGGAGGGTGGTTAACGTTGTCACAGACCCACATGAGCGCTGCAACCCCCTGAGAGATGCCATGTGTGGCTGCAACTTTCCCCCCACCCTGAATTAATGTAGCCTATATCTGAACGCCCTGATGATACCTCCCTAATTGTGATGCTCTATCTATGCCCCCCCCCCCCCCAACAGGACAAGACTGCTTACAACAGCCGGGAGCGCAACAGAACAGGAGGGGGTTCACCCGTTATGCACCCCCTGACAGTGTTTGAGCAGAGGGCACTGGACTTTGCTGAGGGATCTGCCACCCTGGAGGTCACGCAATGCGAGGTGCAGAAGCAAGTGAGATAACCCTGCATGACAACCCCCCACCCCCCTCCCCCCAGCCCATCCTCTGTCCCCTCACACTCTGCCCACTGGACCACCCATCCTCTGTCCCCTCACACTCTGCCCACTGGACCCCCCATCCTCTCCTCACACTCTTCCCACTGGACCACCCATCCTCTCTACCCTCACACTCTGCCCACTGGACTCCCCATCTCTGTCCCCTCACACTCTGCCCACTGGACCCCCCATCCTCTCTCCCCTCACACTGCCCACTGGACCCCCCATCTTCTCTCCCCTCACACTGCCCACTGGACCCCCCATCCTCTCTCCCCACACTCTGCCCACTGGACCCCCCATCCTCTCTCCCCTCACACTCTGCCCACTGGACCCCCCATCCTCTCTCCCCTCACACTCTGCCCACTGGACGCCCCTTCCTCTGTCCCCTCACACTCTGCCCACTGGACCATCCTACACCCGGCCGAGCGTGCCTAACTAACCCCGTATCATTCTGTTCCCCAGGGCCAGCTGACGAACGTCCAGGGCCGTCTGGTGCCACACACAGCCGACCATCCGCGACGACCACCGCACCCAGGGTCGCACGCCAGAGGGTGGCAGCAGGTCGGCCAGGAGGGCCATCTTCTAAATCCTGGACTCTGGAGGGGGACGTACAGAGGACGGACAGTAACGACTTTCATGGCTGTGCGTTGCCCGAAGGTCGGGCCGTGAGACAGGACAGGACAGGGTCTGTGGACCCAGGCGCACAGAGGACGGCGATGCAGTCAATGGACTCACCTGACGCTGAACCGTACATGGGCCGCGTGCGCCCTGTGCTTGGTCATGACTGGGACTAGGACACTCCTGAATTTCTGATGGACGAGGACCTAGAGCTTGCGGCACTGCTGTCTCCCACACCATCCACCATCCCAGAGACACTCATCTCGGTTGGGCAATTACGTGATGAGTCTCCTGGGTCACGGTCTGGTGTGCATCACACAGCTGAGCCGGTACAGCAGGTGGAGGTCGGAGCAGCCGAGGGGCTGGACGGTCGGAGGGCAGCCCAGGCCCAGCATCCAGCTGCCGCCCAGACGTTTCCCGGGTTCCTGGATTTACTCGACCTACCCGGACAGCCGATGCATTTTGAAACCCAGCGACACAATGACGGGATGAGGGCCATCTTCCATCAGCTGCAGACGCAGTTAGAAAGAGTCAAACCATGTCTAGGAGCAGGGAGTGGTGCCGCTCATCACGGCCACCCAGGCTGACACCGCACTGGTGGCGTCCGCGGTCGAGGCAATGGGTGAAACGGGGTTCTGCAAGGTGTTGGGCTTCATGTGCACACATCATCCATGGCCCAGGAGAGGATTGCCCTGTCACAGGCAGCAATGCGCCAGAGCCAACATGACATTGCCGGCGCGCTATGGGCCCTGGCCGAGTCTCACCAGGTCATGGCCCAGTCCCAGCAGGCCATGGCACAGTCCCAGCAAGCCATGGCACAGTCTCAGCAGGCCATGGCACAGTCCCAGCAGTCAGTCGCGGAGAGCATCGACCGCTTGACGCATGTGCTGGATGGCGTCGCGCACTCACAGGTTGAGGTTGCACAGTCCCTGGCGGGAATGTCTCACTCCCTGGACTCCGTCTCAGCGAACGTTCCGACCCTGGTCGACACCGTTGCAGGCCTCCAGGACTGGCAGCGCCAGGTGTCGGTGGGGCGACGGGGCACCTCCCCGCTCGCACCTCCGTCCCACAGTGAGGCCCGGGGGCCACCGGGCTCCCTGAGGGAGGAGGAGGTTCTGGGGGCCGTCCCATTAACTCCATCATGGGCCGTCCCTGAATGCTCGGCCTCCCCCCGTCCTATCCCTGGGAAGCGGGCAGAGCAGGGTGGCACCGCATCCGAAACACCCACGAAGGAATCTGGCCCATCAAGGCTGGGTCGCCCCAGGAAATGAGTGCCGACGGGGAGCCATGTCGCGGGGTGTGATCCTCAGCAGTCCGCCTCCACTCCTGCTGTACCATCTGGGGATTCACTTAGATGTAGTGAGGCAATGTCTCCCTGTGTCCCTCTTCATTGCCCGTAAGGCAATGAAGAGGGACACAGAGTAAGTTGGCACGGTTGCAGGGCACAGTTTAGTTGTAGGAGCTCGGGCATCTGTACATAATATTCACCATTAAACTCACTGTTGCACCTAACTTGTAAGACTGTGTGATTTTTCCGTTGCCACGGGGATCGTGATGGTGACCGAGTGTCGCTGGGGTTGACGAGCGGTGAAACTTCGGTGCCGGGTGTGCCGTCCTTTCGCCCCCCCCTCCCACAGTTGGACACCGTAGTCCTTGGCACTCTGACGCCAGCTACCCCACGCCGGCACGTGATGGTGTGTCTCTGACAAACTCAGCGACCATCGAGATGGATGGTTCAGCTATTGCCATGAGTCAGACTTTGTCTAACGAATCTGAGCTCCCAGCTCATCGCAGATCGGGCTGTCATCATTCAACATGGCACTGTTCACACCTGCTGACACAGCCATCAACGTTGTGCCATACCGTTGTGCCGCAGTGGTAAGGGTGATCTCGAAGTGGAGCAGCGTACGCGGAGTGGAGGTGCCCGTGGGGGGGGGGGGGGGGGGGGGGGTGGGAGTTGTGTGCTGTCCGTCTGCATGACTGGCGATGCAGGTGGTAGTGGTAGTGTTCAGCGATGCCTTCGCACGCGACGCGTGAATCCTGCAGCCACCAACGCGTTGCGTGTCCGCTGTCCTCGCCGGTGCCATCATGCAGCCTCCTGGACATAACCAGGACATGATCCTCATGTGGGGGTCGCATACCACCTGGATGTTCATGGAGTGAACACTTCCCTGTTGCCTGCAGGCGGGCGCATAGGGACGTGAACACCATCGATCACTCCCTGGACCATCGGTATCCCGGCCACCTTGGCAAATCCACGGGCTCGTACTTCCTGATGTGCTCGGTCCTCGGGAAAGGTTATGTAGCGGGCCGCGATGGCGAACAGGGCATCGGTCACGTCCCGGATGCACCTGTGGACCGATGCCTGCGATATCCCGGATAGGTCCCCACTCAGAGTCTGGAAGGAACCTGAAGCATTGAAGTTAAGTGCCACCGTCACCTTGACGGCAACCGGTATCGCGTGTCCTCCTCCCATTCCACGTGGGGCGAGATGCGCCACGAGGTGGCAGATATGTGCGACCGTCTCCCTGCTGAACCGGAGTCTCCTCCTGCAGGTGATGTCTGGCAGTGCCTTGAAAGAGATCCGGTCACTGTACAGCCTAGGCCTTGATTGTCGCCTCTGGCGCCCTGGCTCCACCATCAGTGTCTCCTCCTCCTCCTCCCCCCACCATGCTGCTGGACATCAGTGCCCACATCATGTGCCTTCCTCAGCGTTTGGGGGTCAATGTTCCCCTCGGCATCCCCCTGAACATACCGGCCATGAGTGCCTGCGGCCTGTACGGCGACGACGGGCCACTCCGCGGCCATTCCCTCTGCTTTCTGCAGCTGCCCCTGCATCCACTGTGGGATGTCGCTGTGGACGCTGCTGGATGGCCAACTGCAGTGCAGCGGCCCCAACCACTGCGGTGAACATCGCCGTTCAGTTCGAATACATGGTCACCTACAGAATGGTGGTGGGGGCAGAGATACAACATGTTAGACGGAGGTTATTCGACACCTCGGCAGCCGCCTGCCACGGGATACTTGTATGTCCCGGTGGCCTGGTCGCGCTGCTGACAAGCGGCCAGCCTAACCCCAGGTCACTTTCTGCGTCCAATGGTCAGTTAACTGCTGGGAGTTTTCTATAGGCCACCTAATAGTTCTAGAGATGTAGAGGAAAGGATGGCGAAGATGATTCTGGAAAAGAGCGAAAGTAACAGGGTAGTTGTTATGGGAGACTTTAACTTTCCAAATATTGACTGGAAAAGATATAGTTTGAGTACATTAGATGGGTCGTTCTTTGTACAATGTGTGCAGGAGGGTTTCCTGACACAATATGTTGACAGGCCAACAAGAGGTGGGGCCACATTGGATTTGGTTTTGGGTAATGAATCAGGCCAGTTGTTAGATCTGGAGGTAGGTGAACATTTTGGAGACAGTGACCACAATTCGGTGACCTTTACATTAGTGATGGAAAGGGATAAGTATACCCCGCAGGGTAAGAGCTAGTGCGTGTTCTTGGCCAGTACGTACCAGTCAGACAGAGAGGAAAGGGTAGAGCGAGGGAACAAGTACAAGAAGTACAAGAAGTGGAATCTCTTGTTAAGAGGAAAAAGGAGGCCTATGTGAAGATGAGGCGTGAAGTTTCAGTTGGGGCGCTTGATAGTTACAAGGAAGCGAGGAAGGATCTAAAGAGAGAGCTAAGACGAGCAAGGAGGGGACATGAGAAGTCTTTGGCAGGTAGGATCAAGGAAAACCCAAAAGCTTTCTATAGGTATGTCAGGAATAAAAGAATGACTAGGGTAAGAGTAGGGCCAGTCAAGGACAGTGGTGGGAAGTTGTGTGTGGAGGCTGAGGAGATAAGCAAGATACTAAATGAATACTTTTCGTCAGTATTCAGTCAGGAAAAAGATAATGTTGTGGAGGAGAATGCTGAGACCCAGGCTATTAGAATAGATGGCATTGAGGTGCGTAGGGAAGAAGTGTTGGCAATTCTGGACAAGGTGAAAATAGATAAGTCCCCGGGGCCTGATGGGATTTATCCTAGGATTCTCTGGGAAGCCAGGGAAGAGATTGCTGAGCCTTTGGCTTTGATTTTTATGTCATCATTGGCTACAGGAATAGTGCCAGAGGACTGGAGGATAGCAAATGTGGTCCCTTTGTTCAAGAAGGGGTGTAGAGATAACCCAGGTAACTATAGGCCGGTGAGCCTAACGTCTGTGGTGGGTAAAGTCTTGGAGAGGATTATAAAAGATTCGATTTATAATCATCTAGATAGGAATAATATGATCAGGGATAGTCAGCATGGTTTTGTGAAGGGTAGGTCATGCCTCACAAACCTTATCGAGTTCTTTGAGAAGGTGACTGAACAGGTAGACGAGGGTAGAGCAGTTGATGTGGTGTATATGGATTTCAGTAAAGCGTTTGATAAGGTTCCCCACAGTCGGGAGGCTGGGGATTGAGGGTGATTTAGATATGTGGATCAGAAATTGGCTAGTTGAAAGAAGACAGAGAGTGATAGTTGATGGGAAATGTTCAGAATGGAGTTCAGTTACGAGTGGCGTACCACAAGGATCTGTTCTGGGGCCGTTGCTGTTTGTCATTTTATAAATGACCTAGAGGAGGGCGCAGAAGGATGGGTGAGTAAATTTGCAGACGGACACTAAGTCGGTGGAGTTGTAGACAGTGCAGAAGGATGTTGCAGGCTACAGAGGGACAGATAAGCTGCCAGAGGCTGGGCTGAGAGGTGGCAAATGGAGTTTAATGTGGAGATGTGTGAGGTGATTCACTTTGTAAGAATAAACAGAACTGCGGAATATTTGGCTAATGGTAAAATTCTTGGTAGTGTGGATGAGCAGAGGATCTCGGTGTCCATGTACATAGATCCCCTGAAAGTTGCCACTCAGGTTGATAGGGTTGTGAAGAAGGCATATGGTGTGATGGCCTTTATTGGTAGAGAGATTGAGTTCAGGAGCCATGAGGTCATGTTACAGTTGTAACAAAACTGTAGTACGGCCGCATTTGGAGTATTGCGTACAGTTCTGGTCGCCTCATTATTAGGAAGGACGTGGAAGCTTTGGAACGGGTGCAGAGGAGATTTACCAGGATGTTGCCTGGTATGGAGGGAAAATCTTATGAGGGAAAGGCTGATGGACTTGTAGTTGTTTTCGTTAGAGAGAAGGTTAAGAGGTGACTTAATAGAGCATACAAAAATGATCAGAGGTTAGATAGGGTGGACGGCGAGAGCCTTTCTCCCGCGGATGGAGGTGGCTAGCACGAGGGGACATAGCCTTAAATTGAGGGGTAATAGATATAGGACAGAGGTCAGAGGTGGGTTTTTTACGCAAAGAGTGGTGAGGCCGTGGAATGCTCTACCTGCAACAGTAGTGAACTCGCCAACATTGAGGGCATTTAAGGTTTATTGGATAGCATATGGATGATAAGGGACTAGTGTAGGTTAGACTTTCCGTGTCGGTGCAACATCGAGGGCGAAGGGCCTGTACTGTGCTGTATCATTCTATGTTCTATGTTAACGACGTCCTCACCGGCTGTCAGTGGGCTGTGCCCATCAGCCACAGGGCAACCAGCGACCGTGTCCTCGTCACCATCCTGCCATGGCAGGGCGGGCTGAATGTTGCATCTGGGGGTGGACGACCCACTTCATTCACTCCCTCTTCCCCCCACTAACTCACTTCCCCTACCCCCACCCACTACCACCTCCCTCTCCCCCCCTCCCACTACTCACTCCCTCCCCACTACTCCCTCTCCCTCCCCCCACTACTCACTCCCTCTTCCCCACTACTCACTCCTCTCACCCCCAATACCACCACCCTCCCCCCCCACTACTCACTCCCTCTCCCCCTCTCACTACTCACTCCCTCTCCCCCCTCCAACTACTCACTCCCTCTCCCCCCTCCCACTACTCACTCCCTCTCCCCCCCTACTACTCACTCCCTCTCCCACCCCCTCCCACTACTCACTCCATTCCCCCCCCCCCCCCGGCTGCTGCGTTCTCGGGGATGCCTTCCCCAGTCTACGGGAGACTCCGGGACGGTCCGCTCACCTCCTCACTGCTCAGCGTCAGCCACGCACGACTGGCTGAGGACTATAAAAGCAGGTGTGGGACGGCGGACAGCGTGAACTGGCGTAACGCCGTCGGGACTTCGGCCCATACGGGCCGGAGAATAGCAGGGGTGCCGGAGAATCACCATATTGGGTGCCTCGTGCGCTTCTCCGGATTTTGCCGTGCAGAGCACGACGGAACCGATTTCGCCGTTTGGGAGAATCGCGGGATCGCATCTGACCGGCGTCGCGTGAAAACTGGCGCGGCCCATTATTCTCCCAACCGGCGCAGTCTCGGAGAATCGCGGCCAGTGAATTTGATTCCTCTATTCAAGAATGGAGGAAGACAGAAAGCAGGAAATGATACACCAGTTAGCTTAACATCTGTCATGGTACAATGCAGGAATATGTTATTGAAGAGGTTATATTGGGAAGTTTAGCTCAATGCAAGCAGGCAGAGTCAACATGGTTCTGTGAAAGGGAAATCACGTTTGACAAATTAATTTGATTTCCCTGCGTAAGTAACAGGCAACATGGATAAAGGGGAACCTGTAGATGAGGTGTGCTTGGACCTCCAAAAGGAAATTGATAAAGTGACAGATTAAGATTTTGTCACGCTACTGAGATACAGTGAGAAGTATTGTTTCTGGTACAGTCACGGCAGATTGCTCCATACATGAAATAATAGAACATACAATAAGTACATGAGGTTACAGAATGAAAGTAAATAAGTATAGACAGCGGGTGAATATACAGTACATAACGTTGCAACAGTAGGGAAGATGCACAGAAAGATCAGTTCAGACCATAAATCAGTTCAGACCCTAAGAGTCTGGTAACAGCGGGAAATAAGCTGTTTTTGAATCTATTGGTTTGTTCTCAAACTTTTGTATCTTCAGCCCGATCGAAGAGGTGGGAGGGTTTTTTGATCACGCTGCCTGCTTTCTCAAGGCAGCAAGAGATGTAGACAGAGTCAGCGGATGTGAGGCGGACTCGTGTGATAAACTGGGCTGTGTTCACGACTCTGTCATTTATTACAGTCGTCAGTCGAGCAGTTGATATACCAGGCTGTGTTGCAGCCAGATAAGATGCTTTCTGTGGTACATTTAGAGAAATTGGTAAGAGTCGTTGTGGACATGCCAAATTTTCTTCATTTCCTGAAGAGGTTTTGGCGCTGTTGTGCTTTTTTAGTCACAGTGTCGACATGGGTAGACCAGGACAGATTGTTGGTGATGTTTACACCTGGGAACAAGCTGTCCAAAATCTTCACCACGTGCACCATTGATCCAGACAGGGGCGTGGACGACACTTCACTTCCTGAAGTCGATGAATAGCTTCTTAGTTTTGTTGAGATTGAGTGAGATGTTATCATTGCACCATGCCATTTCTCTGTTTCCCTCCTGTAATCTGATTCATTGCTGTTTAAGTTCGGTCGTATCATCAGCAAACTTGTAGATGCAGTTGGAGCCAAATTTTGCCACACAGTCATGTGTGTCTGGGCAGGATAGTAGGGGGACAGCACAGTGGTGCAGTGGTTGGCATTGCTGCCTCACGGCGCAGAGGTCCCAGGTTGATCCCGGCTCTGGGTCACTGACTGTTTGGAGTTTGCGTGGGTTTCGCCCCCACAACCTAAGGTGTGCAGGGTAGGTAGATTGGCCACGCTAACTTGCCCCTTCATTTGAAAAAATGAATTGGGTACTCTAAATTTATTTTCAAAAAAGGAAGGATAGTAGGGGGCTACGTATGCAGCCTTGTGGGGCCCGGTATTGAGGACAATTGTGGAGGAGGTATCATTATTTATCCTTACAAATTGCAATCTGTGGGTCAGAAATTCGAGGATCCAATTGTAGAGGGAGGAGCCGAGTCCTAGGTTTTGGAGTTTGTTTATGAGCTTGGCTGGGATTATGGTGTTGAAGGCACAATTGTAATCAATGAACAGGAGTCTGACGTAGGTATCCTTGTTGTCAAGATGCTCCAGCGTTTGAGTGTAGGGATGGGGAGATGGTATCTGCAGTGGACTGGCAATGGTGGTTGGCGAATTGCAGTGGATCAAGGTAATCTGGAAGGTTGGAGTTCATGTGTCTCATGACTAATCTCTCGAAGCACTTCATAATAATAGATGCCAAGGCCACCGGTCAGTAGTCGTTGAGGCACGTTGCCTGATTCTTCTTTGACACTGGTATGATGGTGATCTTGAAGCAGGTGAGAACCTCGGAGCAGAGTAGGGAGAGGTTAAAGATGTCTGCGAACACACCTGCTAGTTGGTCCATGCAGGATCTAAGTGCATGACCAGGGACTCGTCAGGACACATTGCTTTCCATGGGTTTACTTTCAAGAAGGCAGATCTAACTTTTGAGACTGGGACGGTAGGTATGGGTGTGTCCAAAACTATTGGGCAGGTGGCATCGGTACGTGCCTTCCTTCTCAAAACGAGCATAGATTGCGTTGAGTTATCGGGGGCGAAGTACTCTGTTGGGTTGGGCACTCTTGGGATTGGGCCTCCAACTAAGCCTGATCGGGGTTTCACATTGATTTTCTTCCGTTTCTTCTTCAGGTGAGTCAGGGCGCTGGGCTGGCCTCTCCAGGTCAGGTCCGGCTGACTCGTGTGGCTGGGTGCCGAGTCTGGGCTTTGGTTGCCAGGTCGGGCATGGTACGGGAATCGAACCGTGCTGCTGGCCTGCTTTAAAAGCCAGCGATTTAGCTCAGTGAGCTAAACCTGCCCGGGGCCAGGCCGGAGAATCCTTGCAACCAGCACGTATCGCGCCACGCCACCGGCACGCAATTCTACACCGCCGCCAGTCGGAGGCCGCTCTACACAGCCGGCCCGCCGATTCTCAGCCCGGGATGCACATGCACAGATCCCGCGGAGCCCAGTTTGCACCGGGATCAGCAGCTGGAGTAGCGTGAACCGCTCCAGTGCCGTGCTGACCCCTTTTGCAGATTAGTTGTCGGGTCGGCCCATTCACGCCGTCGTAAAACGCGACGGCGTTTACGAAGACGTGGATACTCTGCCGTGGGATTAGAGAATCCCGCCCACGGTTTCTCCCCTGTGTGAATACCCCTTCATGTCTGCAGAAGCTGATGGAGAAGAGAATGATTTGTTGCACTCCTCACAGTGAAATGGCTTTCTTGCTAGTGTGGACGCATCGATGTCTCACAGGCTGGATGACTGTCAGGGTTTGATCACATCTCCACCCTGAATGATTTCCTTTCAATGATGCGTCCTTACATTAAACAATCGTACAACGGATATCCCTTGTGATTTAGGAGATTGAATGAGTCTGTGGATTCCTCCACGCACACCTACACTGGAACAGCCTCTCACCTGCAGGAAAGTGTCAGTGTTTCATGAGGTCAATGAATGATTGAACCTCACACCACACTTGGAGCTCACTCACACTTCTTCCCAGAACAGAAATGTGCTATATTATTATACCTGTTGTGTATGTGTTTTTTGAAAACAAAAAAGTATATTTACTGGTGCATTTCTTAAAGGATAGTGAAAAATGAAACCATCTTGAAGTTGATGGTTTGTTTTATTTTTCTTGGGAGGAGGTGTCACGTGAGAGACCTTTAAGAAATGGATGTGTGTAAATGGGTGTGTGTATAAATATCTGTAGTGAGAGTACCTTTAAGAAATTGGTGTTTATTATTGCAGTGATGTCAGAGAGTGGGTGGAGCTGGGCCGACTGTCAGTTTTTTACTTTCGCTTTAGGCTTTTTGCTGCAGGGTGGGTTTGATTTCATTTTAGTTTTGGAGAAGCTGAAATCACAGCAGGATATGTATGAATCTCTGCAAGCTTGTGAATGTTCAAACTGGGATTTTCAAAGTGGTAATTGCTCTCAGTAGTGAATTTAAACCCGATGTGCTTCTGTTAAAAGGTGTTTTTAAGTCTTATGGATGTTAAAAGGAAAGTAAGGATTACGTAGTGTTGTATTCTTTGAGGGTTGTATTTCAATTGATGGTTGCTAAGATGTTTACTGTATTTTTTAAAAAGGTTAACATGAGTTCATAGAATAAAAATTGTTTTACTTTAAAAAATACTTTTTCATTTCTGCTGTACCACACCTGTAGAGTGGGCCGTGCGCTCCCCATACCACAATCTATTAAAAGTTGTGGGCCAGGTGAACTCCATGATACACTTTGAGGTTCTCTAAACCCTGGCCCATAACAGTATGTTCAAGGCTGAGATAGACATATTGTTAATCAGCAACAAAATCAAAGGTTATAGGGATGAGGCAGGAAAGTGGAATTGATGATTACCAGATTAGCCACAATCTGATTGAATCGCAGAACAGATTTGTTTGGGCTGAGTGGCCTACTTCTGCTCCTAAGTCTTATGGTTCTACGTTGCAGGACTCCTGTGGCCTATCTCCCATTCTCCAGCCTTTCTCGATATTCTTACTCACCAACAGCTCACCCCCTCCCCAATGAATTTATGTTTCCCCTGTGCTGTTAAGCTCTCGGTTCTGCTGACTGTCTGTCCCAGGTTGTCCACTCTCACTCTCCTCTCGGTGGTGCTCGTCTCTCTCCACAGACGTTTTCTGATCTGAGAATTTCCAGCGTTTGCTGAACATTTATCACATTTCCAGCATTCACAGTATTTCGCCCCATTGGATTCCAAGAGCTGGCTGTGTGCACTTTAGGGAAATGGAGACTATGGGCTGATTGGTTGGAGCTTTGAAAATAACAACAGTTTGTCTTCATAACTTCATGTTGTTATGACACCCTGGGCGAGTACATGGTCGGTGCCAGCCCCACAGACGCCGGGGTCCAAGCATAAGTGAATTAATCAATAATTTGTGTTTTCCTGAAATCTTTAAACTTCAACTGCACTATGAGTTACAGACACCAGGTGTATCAGTAAAACATTACCAAACTGTATATTAATAAGAGGAAAAGATGAACATAAATAGAAATAACAGGACAATTAGTCCACCTAATCCCAAAAGCCCATCCCACCCTCTACCCAGACACACAGTAAGGGATGAAGAGGTTTACAAAAAATGGAGATGAAGGGAAAAGTTTTGAGATCAATCTTTGCAGCTGCAGTTGTGGCCTCTGGGGAATAGATTTATTCAAGAGATTCAGGCTGGCATTCCATCCTTTGATTATCGGGATGGGCCGGTTTAGCTCAGTGGGCTAGACAGCTGGTTTATAATGTAGAACAAGGCCAGCGGCGTGGGTTCAATCCCCTACCGGCTTACACGACAGGCGCCGGAATGTGGCGATGCGGGATTTTCACAGTAACTTCATACTTGTGACAATAAACAAATTAGTATTATTATTAGATGGCATTTTACCCAAGAGTTCCACTTCTTCCACCAGGTGGAGCTTTACACAGGATTCCGGTCAATGCGCTTCCATCCTTCTACTACCAAGTGGGGCATTTGCCTCCCTGAGATAAATCTGAAAGCTTGCAGACCTTTCGTTGACCTGATTTCTATACAGAAACACTGGCTATATTATAAAAAGTGCTCTCAATTTAAGCTTCAATTTTAGCTCTTCCCAGCCTTCCAGTCAGAGGATTAAACGGTTACACACCTGGTGAGTGACTGTCTGCTTTCTTACTCCAGAATTCCTTAATGGACCTGAGTGCTGTTTGTGACTTTTCACTAGGAGGGCCTTCACAGAACTGGCTTGGAGGTTTTAGAAATCACCCAGCCGAGAGAACATGTCTTCCAGATGCTTCCTGCCTGCGTCTTCTCAGGCACTGACAAAATGGCCCTGGTTTGTCCTGTTCCAAAAGTTTCTGAAAAGCTGCATCAATCTCAAATGGGAATCGGTGTAAGGCCTGGATTTCCAACGAACGGATTGGCTGCTTGCCAGTTCTACCAATCCGACATCACAGGCTCTTCCACAGAACCCAGTAGGGAAGTTCCAATTAATCCATCAGAGCAGGGTTATTTCAACCTTGCCTGAAGTCTGTAGTTTTAAGCAAACAACCTCAGTGTGGCAGAAGCCAGCAAGAACTGTAGAGATCTCAGTGTGGCAGCAGCTAGCAAGAACCTGTAGATTAAGGCAGTCAGCAGGTCGTGAATTAACAGGAAACACAGAACAAAGGTTTTACAACAATGTCCTAACAATTATTAAAATAACAAATTATTTAAATTGGAGAGGTTAGGGAGGACCAATGGTTATATTTAGAAGTTATACAAGGGCAGAAATACAGACATCAATCATTAAAAGTAACAAAGCAGCTCAACAAGGAAATTTAATTTTAAAATGTTGTGGAATTGTTTAGCTCTGCCCACACGCTGCTCATGCAAATAATCCTGTGTTATAACTCACCAGATTGACACCATATTTTTAGATAAACCTGGTGCTACTCCTGGTATGTGCTCCTGAACTCTTCATTGAACCAGTGTTAATCCTCTGGCGTGATGGTAATGGTAACGTGGGAGTTATGCCAGTCCATGAGGTTACAGGTTCTGCAGCTGCTGATGTCCCACAATCCCTCATGGATGTCCATGAGTCTGGAGTTGTCATATCTGTTCAAAATCTATCTTTTATTATGGAGACAGTGCTACACAACACAATGTCTCCACAAGGACTGTGCGTTGGTCATTCCTATTGATACTGTCGCGGTCAGATGCATCTGCAGTCGGAAGGTTGGTGAGGATGAGGTCAAATGCTTTTGCCGCTTGCTGGTTCCCTCACCACGTGATGCAGACCCAGTGTAGCAGCTTTGTCCTTTGGGTCATTGCCAGCTCAATCAGTCATGGTACAACTGACCCAGTCTCAGTGATGGACATTGAAGTCCCCCACCCAGAATGCATTTTGTATCCCTACCATTATCAGTAGTTCCTCCAAATGGGAGTACTAATTCATCATCTGAGGGTGAAAGATGAGTGGAGTCGGCTGGTGGGCAGTAGATGGCAGTCAGCAGGAAGCTTCTTTGTCTGTTTTTGATCTGTGGACATGAGGCTAGAGACGGTCTAGAGCAGGCATTTTCAAAGTGGGGGTCGCGACCTGCGGGCGGGTGTCAATAGACCACAATCGCGGCTTCCCGATTGTGGGAATTTACACGCAACAGCCATAGCAGCCGGCTTTTAACAATGCCGGCTGCGAGCGGCCACAACCAGCTAAATAAATGCAGGCGCACTGCGCATGACTGCCCGCTCATCAGTGCGTATGCGGCCCGGAGGTGTTGGGACCTGAACCTGGGGTCAAAATGCGATCACGGCATGGCAACGGCTGACTGCGTGGTGAATACCAATGATGAACAAGGCTATGACCTCGATCTGCTTTGCATCCCTAAACATTAATGAATGAAATGAAATAAAAATCGCTTATTGTCACAAATAGGCTTCAATGAAGTTACTGTGAAAAGCTCCTAGTCGCCACATTCCGGCGCCTGTTCGGGGAGGCTGGTACGGGAATTGAACCGTGCTGCTGGCCTGCCTTGGTCTGCTTTAAAGACCAGCGATTTAGCATTACTCAAATAATCTGGAGAGAGTATATATTTCCCATGGTTTAATCATGGACGGAACTGAACGTTTGTCAAGGAATATAATGAAAGCCATGGGAAATCACCACATCGTCATCCTCTGTGTACTGAAGGATGGCTATATGTTTTTTGCTGGCCTTTTAGACTACATTAAAGCATTTAATTGAAATAATGGACAGTCAATCCCTATGACAGTGGACTTCATCCACTTGAAGAGTTACTGTAATGATCAGTCAACAGGGTAGCTCCTCAGAGTTGAATAACTGAGGTACAAAATTCACCTCGAGAAATTGTCCTCTCTGGCTGATTCGGTTCCTGATGAAACTTGGACGCTAACTATGTCTTACCTTGCAGACATCTTTTTAATTCTAAATGAACTGAACCTCAAATTTCAAAGGAAGGATGATGATTACTTTCAGCACTGTGAAGAAATCGCAGCTTTCCAAAACTCGATGAATGTTTGCCAATTGCGAGTGCAAAGCCAAAATTACTACATGTTCCCCACACTGCTATGACACAGTGAAGAAAACAGCATTAGTAAGGAAACTGTAAATGGACTGGCAAGCCTGACTCCAAATGAAGCTGACTGAACTTCTGCGCCTCAGCTTTGACAGCACATTAAAAACACGGCAATTACACTGTCACCATTCTGGAGTAGCGTCTCCGAGGAGTATCTGGAGGAGCTGAGTAAAACAAGCATTTTGTTGCTTTTGTCCTTCACAACGACCTACATGCACGAGGTTGGATTTTCTGTCCTTATAAAGATGAAGACGGCACAAAGGAACCGGCTGAATCCTGCACCCGATATGTGCATAGCCCTCTCCTCTTGTGAACCTGCTTGGAATGCGATTGTGAGGACCAAGCAGGCTCACCTCTTGCATTAAAGGTAAGAGAAAATGGTGGGTCGCAAATGTCGGCCTGTGTGGGTCACAAAGGTCAGCTGGTGTGGGTCGTCAAGGTCGACCGGCGTGGATCGCAAAGGTCGGCGGCTGAGTCCCGAAGATTGGCCGGTTGGTAAAAATGGGTCACCGGAAAAAAAGTTTGAAAAACACTGGTCTGCTCCCACCCGGCTATACACCACTGTGGGTCTGTCCTGTTGCTGGGATAGGATATAACCAGGAATTGTGATGATGGTATCTGGGACATTGTAAGGTATAATTCAATGAGTGTAACGATATCAGGCTGTTGCTCGACTAGTCTTTCAGATAGCTCTCCCAACGTTGGCAGTGGCTCCCAGATGTCAGTGAGGAGGTTGCAAGTTAGACAAAACTGGTTTGTCATTTTGTTTCCAGTATCTCGGTTGATATCAGGTGATCTGTCGGATTTCATTCCATATTAAAGAATTTATAGCAGTTTCAATGGAAGTGGATGGCTTGCAAGAACATTTAAGAGTTAACCACAATGCTGTGGGTCTGGAGTCACATGTATGCCCGACCAGGTTAAAAAGGGCAGATTTCTGTGAACGTATCTCATGTGCCACTCTCTCCAGCACTCTCCCTCCCGTACCCCTCTCTCCTGTGCACGTCCACCACTGCAGGCCACGGCTGCTTTGGATGCTTTGGGTCTTCCTCTTCTGATCTGCTGTCAAACACATCCCACACTGCTGGTGTCAGTTTGAAAGCCTCCGAGGATAAAGAATGTTATTCCCACACTAGAAATCTCTGTCAAACATTTACCAGCGGGAATAGAGACAGCAGCTACAATTAGGTTTTATTCAGATGGGACAATGACAAGTTTAAATCCCCACCTGATCGGCTGCTCAAAGTCGCCTCCGTTTCCCCGGTCAGTTTCCCAAACTTCAGGAAACTCCTGTTACTGCAGAAATATTTGGATTGTCTGTGAGAGACGTCAATCAGAGAGCCCACCCACTCTGCCCATTCTCTCCTCTTCCTCTACCACAGCTGCTTCACTTCCTGTAGGGACTCAAAACCAAGTCAGGAGATGGTGAGTGAAGGAGCACAATTTACAATCATTACATTGCACAATATCCACACTAATGTTCAGGCAGTCTGACTATCCTGTGGGTAATCAGCTGTGGAAATGTCCCTTATGCTGTGTGAGAAGATCCAGCTCACAGACCTGTTTACTCGGTGCTTTGTGCTGAGCTGTTTGATTGGCTGTGTGGTGGATATCGAGGGTGTTTATTGGAAGCATTTCTCTTCTGA